>NC_074676.1:54516955-54609575 GCF_029448725.1 Salvelinus fontinalis
GGTAACAGACCAAACCCCATCACCTAGAGGTAACAGACAGGTACAGACCAAACCCCATCACCTAGAGGTAACAGACAGGTACAGACCAAACCCCATCACCTAGAGGTAACAGACAGGTACAGACCTAACCCCATCACCTAGAGGTAACAGACAGGTACAGACCTAACCCCATCACCTAGAGGTAACAGACAGGTACAGACCAAACCCCATCACCTAGAGGTAACAGACAGGTACAGACCAAACCCCATCACCTAGAGGTAACAGACCAAACCCCATCACCTAGAGGTAACAGACAGGTACAGACCTAACCCCATCACCTAGAGGTAACAGACAGGTACAGACCAAACCCCATCACCTAGAGGCAACAGACAGGTACAGACCAAACCCCATCACCTAGAGGTAACAGACAGGTACAGACCTAACCCCATCACCTAGAGGTAACAGACAGGTACAGACCTAACCCCATCACCTAGAGGTAACAGACAGGTACAGACCAAACCCCATCACCTAGAGGTAACAGACAGGTACAGACCAAACCCCATCACCTAGAGGTAACAGACCTAACCCCATCACCTAGAGGTAACAGACAGGTACAGACCTAACCCCATCACCTAGAGGTAACAGACAGGTACAGACCAAACCCCATCACCTAGAGGTAACAGACAGGTACAGACCAAACCCCATCACCTAGAGGTAACAGACCAAACCCCATCACCTAGAGGTAACAGACAGGTACAGACCAAACCCCATCACCTAGAGGTAACAGACCTAACCCCATCACCTAGAGGTAACAGACAGGTACAGACCAAACCCCATCACCTAGAGGTAACAGACAGGTACAGACCAAACCCCATCACCTAGAGGTAACAGACCAAACCCCATCACCTAGAGGTAACAGACAGGTACAGACCAAACCCCATCACCTAGAGGTAACAGACCAAACCCCATCACCTAGAGGTAACAGACAGGTACAGACCAAACCCCATCACCTAGAGGTAACAGACAGATACAGACCAAACCCCATCACCTAGAGGTAACAGACAGGTACAGACCTAACCCCATCACCTAGAGGTAACAGACAGGTACATACCAAACCCCATCACCTAGAGGTAACAGACAGGTACAGACCAAACCCCATCACCTAGAGGTAACAGACAGATACAGACCAAACCCCATCACCTAGAGGCAACAGACAGGTACAGACCAAACCCCATCACCTAGAGGTAACAGACAGGTACAGACCAAACCCCATCACCTAGAGGTAACAGACAGGTACAGACCAAACCCCATCACCTAGAGGTAACAGACAGGTACATACCTAACCCCATCACCTAGAGGTAACAGACAGGTACAGACCTAACCCAATCACCTAGAGGTAACAGACAGGTACATACCTAACCCCATCACCTAGAGGCAACAGACAGGTACAGACCTAACCCCATCACCTAGAGGTAACAGACAGGTACAGACCAAACCCCATCACCTAGAGGTAACAGACAGATACAGACCAAACCCCATCACCTAGAGGTAACAGACAGGTACAGACCAAACCCCATCACCTAGAGGTAACAGACAGGTACAGACCAAACCCCATCACCTAGAGGCAACAGACAGGTACAGACCAAACCCCATCACCTAGAGGTAACAGACAGATACAGACCAAACCCCATCACCTAGAGGTAACAGACAGGTACAGACCAAACCCCATCACCTAGAGGTAACAGACAGGTACAGACCAAACCCCATCACCTAGAGGTAACAGACAGGTACAGACCAAACCCCATCACCTAGAGGTAACAGACAGGTACAGACCAAACCCCATCACCTAGAGGCAACAGACAGGTACAGACCAAACCCCATCACCTAGAGGTAACAGACAGGTACAGACCAAACCCCATCACCTAGAGGTAACAGACAGGTACAGACCTAACCCCATCACCTAGAGGTAACAGACAGGTACAGACCAAACCCCATCACCTAGAGGTAACAGACAGGTACAGACCAAACCCCATCACCTAGAGGTAACAGACCTAACCCCATCACCTAGAGGTAACAGACAGGTACAGACCAAACCCCATCACCTAGAGGTAACAGACCTAACCCCATCACCTAGAGGTAACAGACCTAACCCCATCACCTAGAGGTAACAGACAGGTACAGAACAAACCCCATCACCTAGAGGTAACAGACAGGTACAGACCTAACCCCATCACCTAGAGGTAACAGACAGGTACAGACCTAACCCCATCACCTAGAGGTAACAGACAGGTACAGACCTAACCCCATCACCTAGAGGTAACAGACAGGTACAGACCTAACCCCATCACCTAGAGGTAACAGACAGGTACAGACCAAACCCCATCACCTAGAGGTAACAGACAGGTACAGACCTAACCCCATCACCTAGAGGTAACAGACAGGTACATACCAAACCCCATCACTTAGAGGCAACAGACAGGTACAGACCAAACCCCATCACCTAGAGGTAACAGACAGGTACATACCTAACCCCATCACCTAGAGGCAACAGACAGGTACAGACCTAACCCCATCACCTAGAGGTAACAGACAGGTACAGACCAAACCCCATCACCTAGAGGCAACAGACAGATACAGACCAAACCCCATCACCTAGAGGTAACAGACAGGTACAGACCTAACCCCATCACCTAGAGGTAACAGACAGGTACAGACCAAACCCCATCACCTAGAGGTAACAGACAGGTACAGACCAAACCCCATCACCTAGAGGTAACAGACAGGTACAGACCAAACCCCATCACCTAGAGGTAACAGACAGGTACAGACCAAACCCCATCACCTAGAGGTAACAGACCTAACCCCATCACCTAGAGGTAACAGACAGGTACAGACCTAACCCCATCACCTAGAGGTAACAGACAGGTACAGACCAAACCCCATCACCTAGAGGTAACAGACCTAACCCCATCACCTAGAGGTAACAGACAGGTACAGACCTAACCCCATCACCTAGAGGTAACAGACCTAACCCCATCACCTAGAGGTAACAGACCTAACCCCATCACCTAGAGGTAACAGACCTAACCCCATCACCTAGAGGTAACAGACAGGTACAGACCTAACCCCATCACCTACAGGTAACAGACAGGTACAGACCAAACCCCATCACCTAGAGGTAACAGACAGGTACAGACCAAACCCCATCACCTAGAGGTAACAGACAGGTACAGACCAAACCCCATCACCTAGAGGTAACAGACAGGTACAGACCAAACCCCATCACCTAGAGGTAACAGACAGGTACAGACCTAACCCCATCACCTAGAGGTAACAGACCTAACCCCATCACCTAGAGGTAACAGACCTAACCCCATCACCTAGAGGTAACAGACAGGTACAGACCAAACCCCATCACCTAGAGGTAACAGACAGGTACAGACCAAACCCCATCACCTAGAGGTAACAGACAGGTACAGACCTAACCCCATCACCTAGAGGTAACAGACAGGTACAGACCAAACCCCATCACCTAGAGGTAACAGACAGATACAGACCAAACCCCATCACCTAGAGGTAACAGACAGATACAGACCAAACCCCATCACCTAGAGGTAACAGACAGGTACAGACCAAACCCCATCACCTAGAGGTAACAGACAGATACAGACCAAACCCCATCACCTAGAGGTAACAGACAGGTACAGACACATTGAAGATAGTTAATACTTAATAGATGTTATCCAATATACCAAACGGCACGCTATTCCCTATAGGCCCTGGTCATTAGTAGTGCACTATATAGGGAATAGGGCTCTGGTCTAAAGTAGTGCACTATATAGGGAATAGGGAGCCATTTGGCAGCCTGCCAGCCAGACGGTAGCGCACCTTGAGCAGCATGTGTTTCTCGTTGGGGGTCAGGTACATCCTGTTCTCATAGTAATCAACACACAGGTTGACTATGTCAGCCAGCAGCTCATCATGGCCGTTAATCACCTCCAACTGTTGCTGCAGAGACTGGAGAGAGAGAGACAGAGCGAGAGAGACAGAGCGAGAGAGAGAGCGAGAGAGACAGAGCGAGAGAGAGAGAGAAAGAGCGAGAGAGACAGAGCGAGAGAGAGAAAGAGCGAGAGAGACAGAGCGAGAGAGACAGAGCGAGAGAGACAGAGCGAGAGAGACAGAGAGAGAGACAGAGAGAGAGACAGAGAGAGAGACAGAGCGAGAGAGACAGAGCGATAGAGAGAGAGAGAGAGAGAGAGACAGAGCGAGAGAGACAGAGCGAGAGAGAGAGAGAGAGAGAGACAGAGAGAGAGACAGAGAGAGAGACAGAGAGAGAGACAGAGAGAGAGACAGAGAGAGAGACAGAGTGAGAGAGACAGAGCGAGAGAGAGAGAGCGAGAGAGACAGAGAGAGAGAGAGAGAGAGACAGAGCGAGAGAGAGAGAGCGAGAGAGAGAGAGCGAGAGAGACACAGAGCGAGAGAGACACAGAGCGAGAGAGACACAGAGCGAGAGAGACACAGAGCGAGAGAGACACAGAGCGAGAGAGACACAGAGCGAGAGAGACAGAGCGAGAGAGACAGAGCGAGAGAGACAGAGCGAGAGAGAGACAGAGCGAGAGAGAGAGACAGAGCGAGAGAGAGAGAGCGAGAGAGACACAGAGCGAGAGAGACACAGAGCGAGAGAGACAGAGCGAGAGAGACAGAGCGAGAGAGACAGAGACAGAGCGAGAGAGAGACAGAGACAGAGCGAGAGAGAGAGACAGAGCGAGAGAGAGAGCGAGAGACAGAGCGAGAGAGAAATGTTTAGATGACTTCAGTATTTGTATGTATTATGGATCCCCATTAGTTCCTGCCAAGGCAGCAGCTACTCTTCCTGGGGTTTATTATGGATCCCCATTAGTTCCTGCCAAGGCAGCAGCTACTCTTCCTGGGGTTTATTATGGATCCCCATTAGTTCCTGTCAAGGCAGCAGCTACTCTTCCTGGGGTTTATTATGGATCCCCATTAGTTCCTGCCAAGGCAGCAGCTACTCTTCCTGGGGTTTATTATGGATCCCCATTAGTTCCTGCCAAGGCAGCAGCTACTCTTCCTGGGGTTTATTATGGATCCCCATTAGTTCCTGCCAAGGCAGCAGCTACTCTTCCTGGGGTTTATTATGGATCCCCATTAGTTCCTGTCAAGGCAGCAGCTACTCTTCCTGGGGTTTATTATGGATCCCCATTAGTTCCTGCCAAGGCAGCAGCTACTCTTCCTGGGGTTTATTATGGATCCCCATTAGTTCCTGCCAAGGCAGCAGCTACTCTTCCTGGGGTCTATTATGGATCCCCATTAGTTCCTGCCAAGGCAGCAGCTACTCTTCCTGGGGTTTATTATGGATCCCCATTAGTTCCTGCCAAGGCAGCAGCTACTCTTCCTGGGGTTTATTATGGATCCCCATTAGTTCCTGCCAAGGCAGCAGCTACTCTTCCTGGGGTTTATTATGGATCCCCATGAGTTCCTGTCAAGGCAGCAGCTACTCTTCCTGGGGTTTATTATGGATCCCCATGAGTTCCTGTCAAGGCAGCAGCTACTCTTCCTGGGATTTATTATGGATCCCCATTAGTTCCTGCCAAAGCAGCAGCTACTCTTCCTGGGGTTTATTATGGATCCCCATTAGTTCCTGCCAAGGCAGCAGCTACTCTTCCTGGGGTTTATTATGGATCCCCATTAGTTCCTGCCAAGGCAGCAGCTACTCTTCCTGGGGTTTATTATGGATCCCCATTAGTTCCTGCCAAGGCAGCAGCTACTCTTCCTGGGGTTTATTATGGATCCCCATGAGTTCCTGTCAAGGCAGCAGCTACTCTTCCTGGGGTTTATTATGGACCCCCATGAGTTCCTGCCAAGGCAGCAGCTACTCTTCCTGGGGTTTATTATGGATCCCCATGAGTTCCTGTCAAGGCAGCAGCTACTCTTCCTGGGGGTTTATTATGGATCCCCATGAGTTCCTGCCAAAGCAGCAGCTACTCTTCCTGGGGTTTATTATGGATCCCCATTAGTTCCTGTCAAGGCAGCAGCTACTCTTCCTGGGGTTTATTATGGATCCCCATTAGTTCCTGCCAAAGCAGCAGCTACTCTTCCTGGGGTTTATTATGGATCCCCATTAGTTCCTGCCAAGGCAGCAGCTACTCTTCCTGGGGTTTATTATGGATCCCCATTAGTTCCTGCCAAGGCAGAGCTACTCTTCCTGGTGTTTATTATGGATCCCCATTAGTTCCTGCCAAGGCAGCAGCTACTCTTCCTGGGGTCTATTATGGATCCCCATTAGTTCCTGCCAAGGCAGCAGCTACTCTTCCTGGGGTTTATTATGGATCCTCATTAGTTCCTGCCAAGGCAGTAGCTACTCTTCCTGGTGTTTATTATGGATCCCCATTAGTTCCTGCCAAGGCAGCAGCTACTCTTCCTGGGGTCTATTATGGATCCCCATTAGTTCCTGCCAAGGCAGCAGCTACTCTTCCTGGGGTTTATTATGGATCCCCATTAGTTCCTGCCAAGGCAGCAGCTACTCTTCCTGGGGTTTATTATGGATCCCCATTAGTTCCTGCCAAGGCAGCAGCTACTCTTCCTGGGGTTTATTATGGATCCCCATTAGTTCCTGCCAAGGCAGCAGCTACTCTTCCTGGGGTTTATTATGGATCCCCATTAGTTCCTGCCAAGGCAGCAGCTAATCTTCCTGGGGTTTATTATGGATCCTCATTAGTTCCTGCCAAGGCAGCAGCTAATCTTCCTGGGGTTTATTATGGATCCTCATTAGTTCCTGCCAAGGCAGCAGCTAATCTTCCTGGGGTTTATTATGGATCCCCATTAGTTCCTGTCAAGGCAACAGCTACTCTTCCTGGGATTTATTATGGATCCCCATTAGTTCCTGCCAAGGCAGGAAGGCAGGTGTGTGTGTTACCTGAGTGATCTTGTTGTGGTTGACCAGGTGTGTGTGTTACCTGAGTGATCTTGTTGTGGTTGGCCAGGTGTGTGTGATCTTGTTGTGGTTGGCCAGGTGTGTGTGTTACCTGAGTGATCTTGTTGTGGTTGGCCAGGTGTGTGTGTTACCTGAGTGATCTTGTTGTGGTTGGCCAGGTGTGTGTGATCTTGTTGTGGTTGGCCAGGTGTGTGTGTTACCTGAGTGATCTTGTTGTGGTTGGCCAGAAACATGGAGAGGTTCTGAGACTCCTGGATGGACGAGGGTTCTGACATCTTCCTGAGGAACTGGGCAGCTCTACAGAAGGGAGAGGAAGAGGGAGAAGAAGAGGGAGAAGAAGAGGGAGAAGAAGAGGGAGAAGAAGAGGGAGAAGGAGAGGGAGAGGGAGAGGGAGAGGGAGAGGGAGAGGAGAGGGAGAGGAGAGGGAGAGGAGAGGGAGAGGAGAGGGAGAGGAGAGGGAGAGGAGAGGGAGAGGAGAGGGAGAGGAGAGGGAGAGGAGGGAGAAGGAGGGGAGGGAGAAGGAGAGGAGAGGGAGAAGAGGGGAGGGAGAAGGAGAGGAGGGAGAGGGAGAAGGAGGGGAGGGGGAGAAGGAGGGGAGGGAGAGGGAGAAGGAGGGGAGGGAGAGGAGAGGGAGAAGGAGGGGAGGGAGAGGGAGAAGGAGGGGAGAGGGAGAAGGAGGGGAGAGGGAGAAGGAGGGGAGAGGGAGAAGGAGGGGAGGGGGAGAGGGAGAAGGAGGGGAGGGGGAGGGGGAGAGGAGAGGTTATTCACCCAACATCAACACAGGCACACAGACACAGACACATACATCAACACAGACATACAGACACCGGCATCAACACAGACACAGACATGTCATTGAAAATCACCACAGCAAGAGACAAAAACCAAGAAATACATGCAACACTGAGGCTTGAAAACACAATCTAAATGTTTATTAAAACATCATGGTGCCCATAAAAATCAGGGTATGAGGTGAAAACAAACGTTTAGGCCTCAGGCCATCCTCAGCACACACACCTGGCTTCTATTTCAAGGAGAATTGCATATGTCACATGATTAAGCAAGAAAAAAAAAACAGAAAATCTATGAATCAGTACCGAGTAGAATAGAATGCACGATCTAGATTAAATACCAAATATACAAAAGCGGACAGAGAAATATCATCAATTATTGCTTTTACATGAACCATGTCAACATTTCCTCAGAACAAACAGGATTGTAGTTGTGGGGAGCTATAGTGACCACTAGATGGCGGTATGGAACACCAATATAGCAGATACAGAAAACACTCAAATAACAATTCTTCATTCCTGCCTGATGGGTGGAGAGTTTAAATAGAACATCCACCTGCATTCTGTCTGGAGAAGACTAAGTTCGAGAAGACCACCCCTACGTGAAGGAGACGGGGCGACCCCGGACTCTGAGAACCACCCCTACGTGAAGGAGACGGGGCGACCCCGGACTCTGAGAACCACCCCTACGTGAAGGAGACGGGGCGACCCCGGACTCTGAGAACCACCCCTACGTAAAGGAGACGGGGCGACCCCGGACTCTGAGAACCACCCCTACGTGAAGGAGACGGGGCGACCCCGGACTCTGAGAACCACCCCTACGTGAAGGAGACGGGCCTCTGAGAACCACCCCTACGTGAAGGTCTATCTGCTGTATAGAACAGAAGGACATGGAGGAGACGGGGTGACCCCGGACTCTGAGAACCACTCCTACGTGAAGGTCTATCTGCTGCATGGAACAGAAGGACATGGAGGAGACGGGGTGACCCCGGACTCTGAGAACCACCCCTATGTGAAGGTCTATCTGCTGTATGGAACAGAAGGACATGGAGGAGACGGGGTGACCCCGGACTCTGAGAACCACCCCTACGTGAAGGTCTATCTGCTGTATAGAACAGAAGGACATGGAGGAGACGGGGTGACCCCGGACTCTGAGAACCACCCCTACGTGAAGGTCTATCTGCTGTATAGAACAGAAGGACATGGAGGAGACGGGGTGACCCCGGACTCTGAGAACCACCCCTACGTGAAGGTCTATCTGCTGTATAGAACAGAAGGACATGGAGGAGACGGGGTGACCCCGGACTCTGAGAACCACCCCTACGTGAAGGTCTATCTGCTGTATAGAACAGAAGGACATGGAGGAGACGGGGTGACCCCGGACTCTGAGAACCACCCCTACGTGAAGGTCTATCTGCTGTATAGAACAGAAGGACATGGAGGAGACGGGGTGACCCCGGACTCTGAGAACCACCCCTACGTGAAGGTCTATCTGCTGTATAGAACAGAAGGACATGGAGGAGACGGGGTGACCCCGGACTCTGAGGACCACCCCTACGTGAAGGTCTATCTGCTGTATAGAACAGAAGGACATGGAGGAGACGGGGTGACCCCGGACTCTGAGAACCACCCCTACGTGAAGGTGTATCTGCTGTATAGAACAGAAGGACATGGAGGAGACGGGGTGACCCCGGACTCTGAGAACCACCCCTACGTGAAGGTGTATCTGCTGTATAGAACAGAAGGACATGGAGGAGACGGGGTGACCCCGGACTCTGAGAACCACCCCTACGTGAAGGTCTATCTGCTGTATAGAACAGAAGGACATGGAGGAGACGGGGTGACCCCGGACTCTGAGAACCACCCCTACGTGAAGGTCTATCTGCTGTATAGAACAGAAGGACATGGAGGAGACGGGGTGACCCCGGACTCTGAGGACCACCCCTACGTGAAGGTCTATCTGCTGTATAGAACAGAAGGACATGGAGGAGACGGGGTGACCCCGGACTCTGAGAACCACCCCTACGTGAAGGTCTATCTGCTGTATAGAACAGAAGGACATGGAGGAGACGGGGTGACCCCGGACTCTGAGAACCACCCCTACGTGAAGGTCTATCTGCTGTATAGAACAGAAGGACATGGAGGAGACGGGGTGACCCCGGACTCTGAGGACCACCCCTACGTGAAGGTCTATCTGCTGTATAGAACAGAAGGACATGGAGGAGACGGGGTGACCCCGGACTCTGAGAAATGACAGGCCTCATCATCATCACAGGAACGTACTAAACATGCTGCAGACAAAAATGGCCTCCTCCTTTAATAAAACTGCCTTAAAAACTAGAGTGGCATCACCACTGCTACACCTCTAGGGGGCATGAGAGGGAGGGAGAAAACTCCCTGGCCATACACAAAGCAGAGCAGCACAGAAGAGTGTCATGTTCCTCTGGATAAGAGAGTCTGCTAAATGACTCACTACTGTAGTGGCTCTGGATCAGAGAGTCTGCTAAATGACTCACTACTGTAGTGTCTCTGGATCAGAGAGTCTGCTAAATGACTCACTACTGTAGTGTCTCTGGATCAGAGAGTCTGCTAAATGACTCACTACTGCAGTGGCTCTGGATCAGAGAGTCTGCTAAATGACTCACTACTGTAGTGACTCTGGATCAGAGAGTCTGCTAAATGACTCACTACTGTAGTGGCTCTGGATCAGAGAGTCTGCTAAATGACTCACTATTGTAGTGGCTCTGGATCAGAGAGTCTGCTAAATGACTCCCTACTGTAGTGGCTCTGGATAAGAGAGTCTGCTAAATGACTCACTACTGTAGTGACTCTGGATCAGAGAGTCTGCTAAATGACTCACTACTGTAGTGGCTCTGGATCAGAGAGTCTGCTAAATGACTCACTACTGTAGTGGCTCTGGATAAGAGAGTCTGCTAAATGACTCACTACTGTAGTGACTCTGGATCAGAGAGTCTGCTAAATGACTCACTACTGTAGTGGCTCTGGATCAGAGAGTCTGCTAAATGACTCACTACTGTAGTGGCTCTGGATAAGAGAGTCTGCTAAATGACTCACTACTGTAGTGGCTCTGGATCAGAGAGTCTGCTAAATGACTCACTACTGTAGTGACTCTGGATCAGAGAGTCTGCTAAATGATTCACTACTGTAGTGACTGTGGATCAGAGAGTCTGTTAAATGACTCACTACTGTAGTGGCTCTAGATAAGAGAGTCTGCTAAATGACTCCCTACTGTAGTGGCTCTGGATCAGAGAGTCTGCTAAATGACTCACTACTGTAGTGGCTCTGGATCAGAGAGTCTGCTAAATGACTCACTACTGTAGTGGCTCTGGATCAGAGAGTCTGCTAAATGACTCCCTACTGCAGTGGCTCTGGATCAGAGAGTCTGCTAAATGACTCACTACTGTAGTGGCTCTGGATCAGAGAGTCTGCTAAATGACTCCCTACTGCAGTGGCTCTGGAGCAGAGAGTCTGCTAAATGACTCACTACTGTAGTGTCTCTGGATCAGAGAGTCTGCTAAATGACTCACTACTGTAGTGGCTCTGGATCAGAGAGTCTGCTAAATGACTCACTACTGTAGTGGCTCTGGATCAGAGAGTCTGCTAAATGACTCACTACTGTAGTGACTCTGGATCAGAGAGTCTGCTAAATGACTCACTACTGTAGTGACTCTGGATCAGAGAGTCTGCTAAATGACTCACTACTGTAGTGTCTCTGGATCAGAGAGTCTGCTAAATGACTCACTACTGTAGTGGCTCTGGATAAGAGAGTCTGCTAAATGACTCCCTACTGTAGTGGCTCTGGATAAGAGAGTCTGCTAAATGACTCACTACTGTAGTGGCTCTGGATCAGAGAGTCTGCTAAATGACTCACTACTGTAGTGGCTCTGGATCAGAGAGTCTGCTAAATGACTCCCTACTGTAGTGGTTCTGGATCAGAGAGTCTGCTAAATGACTCACTACTGTAGTGGCTCTGGATCAGAGAGTCTGCTAAATGACTCACTACTGTAGTGACTCTGGATCAGAGAGTCTGCTAAATGACTCACTACTGTAGTGGCGCTGGATCAGAGAGTCTGCTAAATGACTCACTACTGCAGTGACTCTGGATCAGAGAGTCTGCTAAATGACTCACTACTGTAGTGGCTCTGGATCAGAGAGTCTGCTAAATGACTCACTACTGTAGTGACTCTGGATCAGAGAGTCTGCTAAATGACTCATTACTGTAGTGGCTCTAGATAAGAGAGTTTGCTAAATGACTCACTACTGTGTGTGTGCGTGTGTGTGTGTGTGTGTGTGTGTGTGTGTGTGTGTGTGTGTGTGTGTGTGTGTGTGTGTGTGTGTGTGTGTGTGTGTGTGTGTGTGTGTGTGTGTGTGTGTGTGTGTGTGTGTACTGTACCGTTTGTAGGCGGAGTGGTCGTTCTTGACGCTACACTTCATGTTCTTGAGTTCGTCGAGCACGGCGAACATGTTGATGAACTTCCCCAAGGTCAGCAGGTAGGCCTCGGAGACAAAGTCCTTCCTCCTCTCAGCGTGGCAGAGGCGACGCACCTCCCCACAGAACCGGTCTATAGCCAATCGCTGACGAGGAGAGATGAAGGGTCAATATCAATGTTAAACGAGAGCAGATGAAATATGCATTGCTTTAATAACATGGAAAACCTGTATTAATGTGTATATAATGTGACACAGTGACCAATGAATTAACTAGACTTCTTTTCATTTAAAACGTTAAATTCTACTCCCTGCCCCCACCACACCACCTAACAGGTGGCCCCCACCACCCCACCAAACAGGTGGCCCCCACCACACCACACCACGGAACAGGTGGCCCCCACCACACCACCTAACAGGTGGCCCAGCCCACACCACCTAACAGGTGGCCCCCACCACACCACCGAACAGGTGGCCCCCACCACACCACCGAAAAGGTGGCCCCCACCACACCACCGAACAGGTGGCCCCCACCACACCACCGAACAGGTGGCCCCCACCACACCACTGAACAGGTGGCCCCCACCACACCACACCACCGCCTAACAGGTGGCCCCCACCACACCACCGAAAAGGTGGCCCCCACCACACCACCGACCAGGTGGCCCCCACCACACCACCGAACAGGTGGCCCCCACCACACCACTGAACAGGTGGCCCCCACCACACCACACCACCGCCTAACAGGTGGCCCCCACCACACCACTAAACAGGTGGCCCCCACCACACCACCGAACAGGTGGCCCCCACCACACCACCTAACAGGTGGCCCCCACCACACCACCTAACAGGTGGCCCCCACCACCCCACCAAACAGGTGGCCCCCACAACACCACACCACCGAACAGGTGGCCCCCACCACACCACTGAACAGGTGGCCCCCACCACACAACACCACCGCCTAACAGGTGGCCCCCACCACACCACTAAACAGGTGGCCCCCACCACACCACCTAACAGGTGGCCCCCACTACACCACCGAACAGGTGGCCCCCACCACACCACCGAACAGGTGGCGCCCACCACACCACCTAACAGGTGGCCCCCACCACCCCACCAAACAGGTGGCCCCCACCACACCACACCACGGAACAGGTGGCCCCCACCACACCACCTAACAGGTGGCCCAGCCCACACCACCTAACAGGTGGCCCCCACCACACCACCGAACAGGTGGCCCCCACCATACCACCGAACAGGTGGCCCCCACCACACCACACCACCGAACAGGTGGCCCCCACCACACCACCGAACAGGTGGCCCCCACCACACCACCGAACAGGTGGCCCCCACCACACCACCGAACAGGTGGCCCCCACCACACCACCGAACAGGTGGCCCCCACCACACCACACCACCGCCTAACAGGTGGCCCAGCCCACACCACCTAACAGGTGGCCCCCACCACACCACCTAACAGGTGGCCCCCATCACACCACCGAACAGGTGGCCCCCACCACACCACCTAACAGTTAGCCCCCACCACACCACCGAACAGGTGGCCCCCACCACACCACCGACCAGGTGGCCCCCACCACACCACCGACCAGGTGGCCCCCACCACACCACCGACCAGGTGGCCCCCACCACACCACCGAACAGGTGGCCCCCACCACACCGCCGAACAGGTGGCCCCCACCACACCGCCGAACAGGTGGCCCCCACCACACCGCCGAACAGGTGGCCCCCACCACCCCACCGAACAGGTGGCCCCCACCACACCGCCGAACAGGTGGCCCCCACCACACCACCTAACAGGTGGCCCCCACCACACCACCTAACAGGTGGCCCCCACCACACCACCTAACAGGTGGCCCCCACCACACCACCTAACAGGTGGCCCCCACCACACCACCTAACATTTAGCCCCCACCACACCACCTAACAGTTAGCCCCCACCACACCACCTAACAGTTAGCCCCCACCACACCACCTAACAGTTAGCCCCCACCACACCACCTAACAGTTAGCCCCCACCACACCACCTAACAGTTAGCCCCCACCACACCACCTAACAGGTGGCCCCCACCACACCGCCGAACAGGTGGCCCCCACCACACCACCTAACAGGTGGCCTCCATCACACCGCCGAACAGGTGGCCCCCACCACACCACCTAACAGGTGGCCCCCACCACACCACCTAACAGGTGGCCCCCATCACACCACCGAACAGGTGGCCCCAACCACACCACACCACCTAACAGTTAGCCCCCACCACACCACCGAACAGGTGGCCCCCACCACACCACCTAACAGGTGGCCCCCATCACACCACCGAACAGGTGGCCCCCACCACACCACCTAACAGTTAGCCCCCACCACACCACCGAACAGGTGGCCCCCACCACACCACCGACCAGGTGGCCCCCACCACACCACCGACCAGGTGGCCCCCACCACACCACCTAACAGTTAGCCCCCACCACACCACCGAACAGGTGGCCCCCACCACACCACCGACCAGGTGGCCCCCACCACACCACCGACCAGGTGGCCCCCACCACACCACCGACCAGGTGGCCCCCACCACACCACCGACCAGGTGGCCCCCACCACACCACCGACCAGGTGGCCCCCACCACACCACCGACCAGGTGGCCCCCACCACACCACCGAACAGGTGGCCCCCACCACTACCCTCTCGGCCAAGGCAATTCTACACACATGAATACACGTAGAACAGGTAACTATAATATAAGTCTTCACAGATCGCGTGACATTAAACACTAGCCTTCTTTCCGTACACGAATGACATTAATGACAGTGTTATTTGTCAATAAGCATTTAACAATTGAAGTAAAACATTGAACGTAATCCCTGTTCACATCCTGTATGTATCATGGAGAACCCCAGGGAAACGAATAAAGCCCGGTGATGTCTTAATCCGACCCTGCATTTGGCTCCTAAATACTGGTAGGATACTCCTGCTTTTTGACGATTCTCCGCACATAAATTCAAAAACATTCTGATGAAGATGTTGAATCCTCACTGCAGGAACAATAGGGTAGTGGAGACGAGAGCCTCATTCTGATGAATATGTTGAATCCTCACTGCAGGAACAATAGGGTAGTGGAGACGAGAGAGCCTCATTCTGATGAATATGTTGAATCCTCACTGCAGGAACAATAGGGTAGTGGAGACGAGAGAGCCTCATTCTGATGAATATGTTGAATCCTCACTGCAGGAACAATAGGGTAGTGGAGACGAGAGAGCCTCATTCTGATGAATATGTTGAATCCCCACTGCAGGAACAATAGGGTAGTGGAGACGAGAGAGCCTCATTCTGATGAATATGTTGAATCCTCACTGCAGGAACAATAGGGTAGTGGAGACGAGAGAGCCTCATTCTGATGAATATGTTGAATCCTCACTGTAGGAACAATAGGGTAGTGGAGACGAGAGAGCCTCATTCTGATGAATATGTTGAATCCTCACTGCAGGAACAATAGGGTAGTGGAGACGAGAGAGCCTCATTCTGATGAATATGTTGAATCCTCACTGCAGGAACAATAGGGTAGTGGAGACGAGAGCCTCATTCTGATGAATATGTTGAATCCTCACTGCAGGAACAATAGGGTAGTGGAGACGAGAGAGCCTCATTCTGATGAATATGTTGAATCCTCACTGCAGGAACAATAGGGTAGTGGAGACGAGAGAGCCTCATTCTGATGAATATGTTGAATCCTCACTGCAGGAACAATAGGGTAGTGGAGACGAGAGCCTCATTCTGCAGTCCCAATAACAGATTTTTTTTGTTGCAAAATCAACAATTGCCCGCATATTATGCAAGGGCTTGCATATTTGACCCGGGGATCTGTGTGCTTTGGGGACCTTTAACAGAATGTGACTGTCAGAACGGGTGTTGTATGTGGAGGATGAGGGCTACAGTAGATATCTCAGATACGGGGGAGTGAGGCCTAAGAGGGTTTTATCTGGAAGGTCTGGGGGTCTGAAAATGTTAGAATTTTTTAAAACAATTTTCCTGTAATTCTATATTGCTTCTCAACAGGGAATCCATGTTGACCAGACAGAACAACCACCACACCACCGACCAGGTGGCCCCCACCACACCGCCGACCAGGTGGCCCCCACCACACCGCCGACCAGGTGGCCCCCACCACACCGCCTAACAGGTGGCCCCCACCACACCACCTAACAGGTGGCCCCCACCACACCGCCGACCAGGTGGCCCCCACCACACCGCCGACCAGGTGGCCCCCACCACACCGCCGACCAGGTGGCCCCCACCACACCGCCGACCAGGTGGCCCCCACCACACCGCCGACCAGGTGGCCCCCACCACACCGCCGACCAGGTGGCCCCCACCACACCACCGACCAGGTGGCCCCCACCACACCACCGAACAGGTGGCCCCCATCACACCACCGACCAGGTGGCCCCCACCACACCACCGACCAGGTGGCCCCCACCACACCGCCGACCAGGTGGCCCCCACCATGTTGACCAGACAGAACAACCACCACACCACCGACCAGGTGGCCCCCACCACACCGCCGACCAGGTGGCCCCCACCACACCGCCGACCAGGTGGCCCCCACCACACCGCCGACCAGGTGGCCCCCACCACACCGCCGACCAGGTGGCCCCCACCACACCGCCGACCAGGTGGCCCCCACCACACCGCCGACCAGGTGGCCCCCACCACACCGCCGACCAGGTGGCCCCCACCATGTTGACCAGACAGAACAACCACCACACCACCGACCAGGTGGCCCCCACCACACCGCCGACCAGGTGGCCCCCACCACACCGCCGACCAGGTGGCCCCCACCATGTTGACCAGACAGAACAACCACCACACCACCGACCAGGTGGCCCCCACCACACCGCCGACCAGGTGGCCCCCACCACACCGCCGACCAGGTGGCCCCCACCACACCGCCGACCAGGTGGCCCCCACCACACCGCCGACCAGGTGGCCCCCACCACACCGCCGACCAGGTGGCCCCCACCACACCGCCGACCAGGTGGCCCCCACCACACCGCCGACCAGGTGGCCCCCACCACACCGCCGACCAGGTGGCCCCCACCATGTTGACCAGACAGAACAACCACCACACCACCGACCAGGTGGCCCCCACCACACCACCGACCAGGTGGCCCCCACCACACCGCCGACCAGGTGGCCCCCACCACACCGCCGACCAGGTGGCCCCCACCACACCGCCGACCAGGTGGCCCCCACCACACCACCGACCAGGTGGCCCCCACCATGTTGACCAGACAGAATAACCACCACACCACCGACCAGGTGGCCCCCACCACACCGCCGACCAGGTGGCCCCCACCACACCACCGACCAGGTGGCCCCCACCACACCGCCGACCAGGTGGCCCCCACCACACCGCCGACCAGGTGGCCCCCACCACACCGCCGACCAGGTGGCCCCCACCACACCACCGACCAGGTGGCCCCCACCACACCGCCGACCAGGTGGCCCCCACCATGTTGACCAGACAGAACAACCACCACACCACCGACCAGGTGGCCCCCACCACACCGCCGACCAGGTGGCCCCCACCACACCGCCGACCAGGTGGCCCCCACCATGTTGACCAGACAGAACAACCACCACACCACCGACCAGGTGGCCCCCACCACACCGCCGACCAGGTGGCCCCCACCACACCGCCGACCAGGTGGCCCCCACCACACCGCCGACCAGGTGGCCCCCACCACACCGCCGACCAGGTGGCCCCCACCACACCGCCGACCAGGTGGCCCCCACCACACCACCGACCAGGTGGCCCCCACCATGTTGACCAGACAGAATAACCACCACACCACCGACCAGGTGGCCCCCACCACACCACCGACCAGGTGGCCCCCACCACACCGCCGACCAGGTGGCCCCCACCACACCGCCGACCAGGTGGCCCCCACCACACCACCGACCAGGTGGCCCCCACCACACCACCGACCAGGTGGCCCCCACCATGTTGACCAGACAGAATAACCACCACACCACCGACCAGGTGGCCCCCACCACACCGCCGACCAGGTGGCCCCCACCACACCGCCGACCAGGTGGCCCCCACCACACCGCCGACCAGGTGGCCCCCACCACACCGCCGACCAGGTGGCCCCCACCACACCGCCGACCAGGTGGCCCCCACCACACCGCCGACCAGGTGGCCCCCACCACACCGCCGACCAGGTGGCCCCCACCACACCGCCGACCAGGTGGCCCCCACCACACCGCCGACCAGGTGGCCCCCACCACACCGCCGACCAGGTGGCCCCCACCACACCACCGACCAGGTGGCCCCCACCACACCGCCGACCAGGTGGCCCCCACCATGTTGACCAGACAGAACAACCACCACACCACCGACCAGGTGGCCCCCACCACACCGCCGACCAGGTGGCCCCCACCACACCGCCGACCAGGTGGCCCCCACCATGTTGACCAGACAGAACAACCACCACACCACCGACCAGGTGGCCCCCACCACACCGCCGACCAGGTGGCCCCCACCACACCGCCGACCAGGTGGCCCCCACCATGTTGACCAGACAGAACAACCACCACACCACCGACCAGGTGGCCCCCACCACACCGCCGACCAGGTGGCCCCCACCACACCGCCGACCAGGTGGCCCCCACCATGTTGACCAGACAGAACAACCACCACACCACCGACCAGGTGGCCCCCAC
The DNA here is from genome assembly GCF_029448725.1 of Salvelinus fontinalis. Lineage (NCBI taxonomy): Eukaryota > Metazoa > Chordata > Actinopteri > Salmoniformes > Salmonidae > Salvelinus > Salvelinus fontinalis. The sequence continues at coordinate 54,535,867 of NC_074676.1, forward strand.
CACACCGCCGACCAGGTGGCCCCCACCACACCGCCGACCAGGTGGCCCCCACCACACCGCCGACCAGGTGGCCCCCACCACACCGCCGACCAGGTGGCCCCCACCACACCACCGACCAGGTGGCCCCCACCACACCGCCGACCAGGTGGCCCCCACCACACCGCCGACCAGGTGGCCCCCACCATGTTGACCAGACAGAATAACCACCACACCACCGACCAGGTGGCCCCCACCACACCGCCGACCAGGTGGCCCCCACCACACCACCGACCAGGTGGCCCCCACCACACCGCCGACCAGGTGGCCCCCACCATGTTGACCAGACAGAACAACCACCACACCACCGACCAGGTGGCCCCCACCATGTTGACCAGACAGAATAACCACCACACCACCGACCAGGTGGCCCCCACCACACCGCCGACCAGGTGGCCCCCACCACACCACCGACCAGGTGGCCCCCACCACACCGCCGACCAGGTGGCCCCCACCATGTTGACCAGACAGAACAACCACCACACCACCGACCAGGTGGCCCCCACCATGTTGACCAGACAGAATAACCACCACACCACCGACCAGGTGGCCCCCACCACACCGCCGACCAGGTGGCCCCCACCACACCACCGACCAGGTGGCCCCCACCACACCGCCGACCAGGTGGCCCCCACCATGTTGACCAGACAGAACAACCACCACACCACCGACCAGGTGGCCCCCACCACACCGCCGACCAGGTGGCCCCCACCACACCGCCGACCAGGTGGCCCCCACCACACCGCCGACCAGGTGGCCCCCACCACACCGCCGACCAGGTGGCCCCCACCACACCGCCGACCAGGTGGCCCCCACCACACCGCCGACCAGGTGGCCCCCACCACACCGCCGACCAGGTGGCCCCCACCACACCGCCGACCAGGTGGCCCCCACCACACCGCCGACCAGGTGGCCCCCACCACACCACCGACCAGGTGGCCCCCACCACACCGCCGACCAGGTGGCCCCCACCACACCCCGCCGAGCAGGTGGCCCCCACCACACCGCCGACCAGGTGGCCCCCACCACACCCCGCCGACCAGGTGGCCCCCACCACACCACCGACCAGGTGGCCCCCACCATGTTGACCAGACAGAACAACCACCACACCACCGACCAGGTGGCCCCCACCATGTTGACCAGACAGAACAACCACCACACCACCGACCAGGTGGCCCCCACCACACCGCCGACCAGGTGGCCCCCACCATGTTGACCAGACAGAACAACCACCACACCGCCGACCAGGTGGCCCCCACCACACCGCCGACCAGGTGGCCCCCACCACACCGCCGACCAGGTGGCCCCCACCACACCGCCGACCAGGTGGCCCCCACCACACCGCCGACCAGGTGGCCCCCACCATGTTGACCAGACAGAACAACTGTTCTCTTAGGTTTTTTGCCACAAACTAAATTGAAAGAGTTTTTCTGACTAGATTACTAACCGACCTCCTTCCCTCAAAGTCCCACCCACAGTGATTGATTGACAGCTCTGAAACCCTACCACCTCTGTCTCAACAAACATCCTGCCCCTCCCCTGACAATCCCATCCACAGTGATTGGTTATCAGGCCAAACCATTAAAACTTGTCACGCCCTGACCTTAGAGATCCTTTTTAATGTCTCTATTTTGGTTTGGTCAGGGCGTGAGTTGGGGTGTGTATTCTATGTTCTATGTTTTCTATTTCTATGTGTTTGGTCAGGGTGTGAGTTGGGGTGGGTATTCTATGTTTTCTATTTCTATGTGTTTGGTCAGGGCGTGAGTTGGGGTGGGTATTCTATGTTTTCTATTTCTATGTGTTTGGTCAGGGCGTGAGTTGGGGTGGGTATTCTATGTTCTATGTTTTCTATTTCTATGTGTTTGGTCAGGGCGTGAGTTGGGGTGGGTATTCTATGTTCTATGTTTTCTATTTCTATGTGTTTGGTCAGGGCGTGAGTTGGGGTGGGTATTCTATGTTCTATGTTTTCTATTTCTATGTGTTTGGTCAGGGCGTGAGTTGGGGTGGGTATTCTATGTTTTCTATTTCTATGTGTTTGGTCAGGGCGTGAGTTGGGGTGGGTATTCTATGTCTTGCATTCAATGTTTTTGTGTTCTAGGTTTCTATTTCTGTGTGTTTGGCCGGGGTGTGGTTCTCAATCAGAGGCAGCTGTCTATCGTTGTCTCTGATTGAGAACCATACTTAGGTATCCCTTTTCCCACCTGTGTTTTGTGGGTAGTTGTTTTCTGTTTTGAGTCTGAACTGTTTCGCTTTCGTTCCCCTGTTTGTTGTTTTTGTTCAATTTGTTTTTTGGGGATTAAATAATGAACACTTTAAACGCTGCACCTTGGTCCACTCTTCCTTCAGCCCACGACAATCGTTACGAAACTATAACTGTAACGGCGGTCCTCCTTCTCTTCGGTCGAAAAGATCGAACGCAGTGGAGTTTGAACACATATTTATTAACGAAAAAACACGAACTTGAATAAACTAACAAAACAACAAACGGTGTAGACAGACCTAGACGACGAACTTACATAAAACAAGAAAGACGCACGAATAGAGAAAACAGGCTACACAAAAACAACGATGAACAAAACAAACCGAAACAAACCGAAAACAGTCCCGTGTGGTGCAAACGACATACACAAAACGGAAGACAATCACCCACAACGAACACTGTGACAACGCCTACCTAAATATGACTCTTAATTAGAGGAACGCCAAACACCTGCCTCTAATTAAGAGCCATACCAGGCAACCAAAACCAACATAGAACAGATAACATAGAATGCCCACCCAACCTCACGTCCTGACCAACTAACACACATAACAACTAACATAAATAGGTCAGGAACGTGACAATAACTCCCCCAATCCAAAATGCCCCCCTGGTTTCCTGACCCTAAGTGTGGACAGCAGCAGAGCCAATCAAATACATCATTTGAAGAACAGACATCATTGGGGCAATTCATAGGGCGAATAGGACTTAAATCTCAAGAGAAGACCGGTTAAAACGGCGATCTTAGAGAATAACCCTGATCATATCCAGGCCCAGTTGATATCCAAAACTACTAAAACAGAAATGTTCAGTCATATTAACTGTAAAATCATGTCTTTCTACTCAATACCACAACAAATGTAAAGGCGTTAAAATCATTCAATCATTTAGCTGTGTATTTCAGATGGAACCGAGCCATTAGAAAGTACCAGAAGCCACCAGAATAGAGCAACAACAACAACAAACTCCCTAGCGGCCTACTGTATCAACGTGCTGGCTACTCTCTGTCTACTGTATCAACGTGCTGGCTACTCCCTGTCTACTGTATCAACGTGCTGGCTACTCCCTGTCTACTGTATCAACGTGCTGGCTACTCCCTGGCTACTCCCTGTCTACTGTATCAACGTGCTGGCTACTCTCTGTCTACTGTATCAACGTGCTGGCTACTCCCTGGCTACTGTATCAACGTGCTGGCTACTCCCTGGCTACTCCCTGCCTACTGTATCAAAGTGCTGGCTACTTCCTGCCTACTGTATCAACGTGCTGGCTACTCCCTGTCTACTGTATCAACGTGCTGGCTACTCTCTGTCTACTGTATCAACGTGCTGTCTACTCCCTGGCTACTCCCTGCCTACTGTATCAACGTGCTGTCTACTCCCTGGCTACTCCCTGTCTACTGTATCAACGTGCTGGCTACTCCCTGTCTACTGTATCAACGTGCTGGCTACTCTCTGTCTACTGTATCAACGTGCTGGCTACTCCCTGTCTACTGTATCAACGTGCTGGCTACTCCCTGGCTACTCTCTGTCTACTGTATCAACGTGCTGGCTACTCCCTGTCTACTGTATCAACGTGCTGGCTACTCTCTGTCTACTGTATCAACGTGCTGGCTACTCCCTGGCTACTCCCTGTCTACTGTATCAACGTGCTGGCTACTCCCTGTCTACTGTATCAACGTGCTGGCTACTCCCTGTCTACTGTATCAACGTGCTGGCTACTCTCTGTCTACTGTATCAACGTGCTGGCTACTCTCTGTCTACTGTATCAACGTGCTGGCTACTCCCTGTCTACTGTATCAACGTGCTGGCTACTCCCTGTCTACTGTATCAACGTGCTGGCTACTCCCTGGCTACTCTCTGTCTACTGTATCAACGTGCTGTCTACTCCCTGTCTACTGTATCAACGTGCTGGCTACTCCCTGTCTACTGTATCAACGTGCTGGCTACTCCCTGTCTACTGTATCAACGTGCTGGCTACTCTCTGTCTACTGTATCAACGTGCTGGCTACTCCCTGTCTACTGTATCAACGTGCTGGCTACTCCCTGGCTACTCTCTGTCTACTGTATCAACGTGCTGGCTACTCCCTGTCTACTGTATCAACGTGCTGGCTACTCCCTGTCTACTGTATCAACGTGCTGGCTACTCCCTGTCTACTGTATCAACGTGCTGGCTACTCCCTGTCTACTGTATCAACGTGCTGGCTACTCCCTGGCTACTCCCTGTCTACTGTATCAACGTGCTGGCTACTCCCTGCCTACTGTATCAACGTGCTGGCTACTCCCTGTCTACTGTATCAACGTGCTGGCTACTCTCTGTCTACTGTATCAACGTGCTGGCTACTCCCTGTCTACTGTATCAACGTGCTGGCTACTCCCTGCCTACTGTATCAATGTGCTGGCTACTCCCTGCCTACTGTATCAACGTGCTGGCTACTCCCTGTCTACTGTATCAACGTGCTGGCTACTCCCTGTCTACTCCCTGTCTACTGTATCAACGTGCTGTCTACTCTCTGTCTACTGTATCAACGTGCTGGCTACTCCCTGTCTACTGTATCAACGTGCTGGCTACTCCCTGTCTACTGTATCAACGTGCTGGCTACTCCCTGCCTACTGTATCAACGTGCTGGCTACTCCCTGTCTACTGTATCAACGTGCTGGCTACTCCCTGCCTACTGTATCAACGTGCTGGCTACTCCCTGTCTACTGTATCAACGTGCTGGCTACTCCCTGGCTACTCTCTGTCTACTGTATCAACGTGCTGGCTACTCCCTGCCTACTGTATCAACGTGCTGGCTACTCCCTGTCTACTGTATCAACGTGCTGGCTACTCCCTGTCTACTGTATCAACGTGCTGGCTACTCCCTGGCTACTCCCTGCCTACTGTATCAACGTGCTGGCTACTCCCTGGCTACTGTATCAACGTGCTGGCTACTCCCTGCCTACTGTATCAACGTGCTGGCTACTCCCTGGCTACTCCCTGCCTACTGTATCAACGTGCTGGCTACTCCCTGTCTACTGTATCAACGTGCTGTCTACTCCCTGCCTACTGTATCAACGTGCTGGCTACTCCCTGCCTACTGTATCAACGTGCTGGCTACTCTCTGTCTACTGTATCAACGTGCTGGCTACTCCCTGCCTACTGTATCAACGTGCTGGCTACTCCCTGTCTACTCCCTGTCTACTGTATCAACGTGCTGGCTACTCCCTGGCTACTGTATCAACGTGCTGGCTACTCCCTGGCTACTCCCTGTCTACTGTATCAACGTGCTGGCTACTCCCTGTCTACTGTATCAACGTGCTGGCTACTCCCTGCCTACTGTATCAACGTGCTGGCTACTCCCTGGCTACTCCCTGTCTACTGTATCAACGTGCTGGCTACTCTCTGTCTACTGTATCAACGTGCTGTCTACTGTATCAACGTGCTGGCTACTCCCTGGCTACTCCCTGTCTACTGTATCAACGTGCTGGCTACTCCCTGTCTACTGTATCAACGTGCTGGCTACTCCCTGCCTACTGTATCAACGTGCTGGCTACTCCCTGTCTACTGTATCAACGTGCTGGCTACTCCCTGTCTACTGTATCAACGTGCTGGCTACTGTATCAACGTGCTGGCTACTCCCTGTCTACTGTATCAACGTGCTGGCTACTCCCTGTCTACTCCCTGTCTACTGTATCAACGTGCTGGCTACTCCCTGTCTACTGTATCAACGTGCTGGCTACTCCCTGGCTACTGTATCAACGTGCTGGCTACTCCCTGTCTACTGTATCAACGTGCTGGCTACTCCCTGGCTACTCCCTGGCTACTGTATCAACGTGCTGGCTACTCCCTGTCTACTCCCTGTCTACTGTATCAACGTGCTGGCTACTCTCTGGCTACTCCCTGTCTACTGTATCAACGTGCTGGCTACTCTCTGTCTACTGTATCAACGTGCTGGCTACTCCCTGGCTACTCCCTGGCTACTCCCTGGCTACTGTATCAACGTGCTGGCTACTCTCTGCCTACTGTATCAACGTGCTGGCTACTCCCTGTCTACTGTATCAACGTGCTGGCTACTCCCTGTCTACTGTATCAACGTGCTGGCTACTCCCTGTCTACTGTATCAACGTGCTGGCTACTCCCTGGCTACTCTCTGTCTACTGTATCAACGTGCTGGCTACTCCCTGTCTACTGTATCAACGTGCTGGCTACTCCCTGCCTACTGTATCAACGTGCTGGCTACTCCCTGTCTACTGTATCAACGTGCTGGCTACTCCCTGTCTACTGTATCAACGTGCTGGCTACTCCCTGTCTACTGTATCAACGTGCTGGCTACTCCCTGTCTACTGTATCAACGTGCTGGCTACTCCCTGTCTACTCCCTGCCTACTGTATCAACGTGCTGGCTACTCCCTGTCTACTGTATCAACGTGCTGGCTACTCCCTGGCTACTGTATCAACGTGCTGGCTACTCCCTGTCTACTGTATCAACGTGCTGGCTACTCCCTGGCTACTCTCTGTCTACTGTATCAACGTGCTGGCTACTCTCTGTCTACTGTATCAACCTGCTGGCTACTCCCTGGCTACTCTCTGGCTACTGTATCAACGTGCTGGCTACTCCCTGGCTACTCCCTGGCTACTGTATCAACGTGCTGGCTACTCCCTGGCTACTCCCTGTCTACTGTATCAACGTGCTGGCTACTCCCTGTCTACTGTATCAACGTGCTGGCTACTCTCTGGCTACTGTATCAACGTGCTGGCTACTCCCTGGCTACTCCCTGTCTACTGTATCAACGTGCTGGCTACTCCCTGGCTACTCCCTGTCTACTGTATCAACGTGCTGGCTACTCTCTGGCTACTGTATCAACGTGCTGGCTACTCCCTGTCTACTGTATCAACGTGCTGGCTACTCCCTGTCTACTGTATCAACGTGCTGGCTACTCTCTGTCTACTGTATCAACGTGCTGGCTACTCCCTGTCTACTGTATCAACGTGCTGGCTACTCCCTGGCTACTGTATCAACGTGCTGGCTACTGTATCAACGTGCTGGCTACTCCCTGGCTACTGTATCAACGTGCTGGCTACTGTATCAACGTGCTGGCTACTCCCTGTCTACTGTATCAACGTGCTGGCTACTCTCTGTCTACTGTATCAACGTGCTGGCTACTCCCTGGCTACTCCCTGTCTACTGTATCAACGTGCTGGCTAGTCCCTGTCTACTGTATCAACGTGCTGGCTACTCCCTGGCTACTCCCTGTCTACTGTATCAACGTGCTGGCTAGTCCCTGTCTACTGTATCAACGTGCTGGCTACTCCCTGTCTACTGTATCAACGTGCTGGCTACTCCCTGTCTACTGTATCAACGTGCTGGCTACTCTCTGTCTACTGTATCAACGTGCTGGCTACTCCCTGTCTACTGTATCAACGTGCTGTCTACTGTATCAACGTGCTGGCTACTCTCTGTCTACTGTATCAACGTGCTGGCTACTCCCTGTCTACTGTATCAACGTGCTGGCTACTCCCTGTCTACTGTATCAACGTGCTGGCTACTCCCTGTCTACTGTATCAACGTGCTGGCTACTCCCTGTCTACTGTATCAACGTGCTGGCTACTCTCTGTCTACTGTATCAACGTGCTGGCTACTCTCTGTCTACTGTATCAACATGCTGGCTACTCCCTGTCTACTGTATCAACGTGCTGTCTACTGTATCAACGTGCTGGCTACTCTCTGTCTACTGTATCAACGTGCTGGCTACTCCCTGTCTACTGTATCAACGTGCTGGCTACTCCCTGTCTACTGTATCAACGTGCTGTCTACTCTCTGTCTACTGTATCAACGTGCTGGCTACTCTCTGTCTACTGTATCAACGTGCTGGCTACTCCCTGGCTACTGTATCAACGTGCTGGCTACTCCCTGTCTACTGTATCAACGTGCTGGCTACTCCCTGGCTACTGTATCAACGTGCTGGCTACTCCCTGGCTACTCCCTGTCTACTGTATCAACGTGCTGGCTACTCCCTGGCTACTCCCTGTCTACTGTATCAACGTGCTGGCTACTCCCTGTCTACTGTATCAACGTGCTGGCTACTCCCTGGCTACTGTATCAACGTGCTGGCTACTACCTGGCTACTCCCTGTCTACTGTATCAACGTGCTGGCTACTCCCTGGCTACTCTCTGTCTACTGTATCAACGTGCTGGCTACTCCCTGGCTACTCCCTGTCTACTGTATCAACGTGCTGGCTACTCCCTCTCTACTGTATCAACGTGCTGTCTACTGTATCAACGTGCTGGCTACTCCCTGGCTACTCTCTGCCTACTGTATCAACGTGCTGGCTACTCTCTGTCTACTGTATCAACGTGCTGGCTACTCCCTGGCTACTCCCTGTCTACTGTATCAACGTGCTGGCTACTCCCTGTCTACTGTATCAACGTGCTGGCTACTCCCTGTCTACTGTATCAACGTGCTGGCTACTCCCTGCCTACTGTATCAACGTGCTGGCTACTCTCTGTCTACTGTATCAACGTGCTGGCTACTCCCTGGCTACTCCCTGTCTACTGTATCAACATGCTGGCTACTCCCTGTCTACTGTATCAACGTGCTGGCTACTCTCTGTCTACTGTATCAACGTGCTGGCTACTCCCTGGCTACTGTATCAACGTGCTGGCTACTCCCTGGCTACTCCCTGTCTACTGTATCAACGTGCTGGCTACTCCCTGGCTACTCCCTGTCTCCTGTATCAACGTGCTGGCTACTCCCTGGCTACTCCCTGTCTACTGTATCAACGTGCTGGCTACTCCCTGTCTACTCCCTGTCTACTGTATCAACGTGCTGTCTACTCTCTGTCTACTGTATCAACGTGCTGGCTACTCCCTGTCTACTGTATCAACGTGCTGGCTACTCCCTGTCTACTGTATCAACGTGCTGGCTACTCCCTGCCTACTGTATCAACGTGCTGGCTACTCCCTGTCTACTGTATCAACGTGCTGGCTACTCCCTGTCTACTGTATCAACGTGCTGGCTACTCCCTGCCTACTGTATCAACGTGCTGGCTACTCCCTGTCTACTGTATCAACGTGCTGGCTACTCCCTGGCTACTCTCTGTCTACTGTATCAACGTGCTGGCTACTCCCTGCCTACTGTATCAACGTGCTGGCTACTCCCTGTCTACTGTATCAACGTGCTGGCTACTCCCTGTCTACTGTATCAACGTGCTGGCTACTCCCTGGCTACTCCCTGCCTACTGTATCAACGTGCTGGCTACTCCCTGGCTACTGTATCAACGTGCTGGCTACTCCCTGCCTACTGTATCAACGTGCTGGCTAATCCCTGGCTACTCCCTGCCTACTGTATCAACGTGCTGGCTACTCCCTGTCTACTGTATCAACGTGCTGTCTACTCCCTGCCTACTGTATCAACGTGCTGGCTACTCCCTGCCTACTGTATCAACGTGCTGGCTACTCTCTGTCTACTGTATCAACGTGCTGGCTACTCCCTGCCTACTGTATCAACGTGCTGGCTACTCCCTGTCTACTCCCTGTCTACTGTATCAACGTGCTGGCTACTCCCTGGCTACTGTATCAACGTGCTGGCTACTCCCTGGCTACTCCCTGTCTACTGTATCAACGTGCTGGCTACTCCCTGTCTACTGTATCAACGTGCTGGCTACTCCCTGCCTACTGTATCAACGTGCTGGCTACTCCCTGGCTACTCCCTGTCTACTGTATCAACGTGCTGGCTACTCTCTGTCTACTGTATCAACGTGCTGTCTACTGTATCAACGTGCTGGCTACTACCTGGCTACTCCCTGTCTACTGTATCAACGTGCTGGCTACTCCCTGTCTACTGTATCAACGTGCTGGCTACTCCCTGCCTACTGTATCAACGTGCTGGCTACTCCCTGTCTACTGTATCAACGTGCTGGCTACTCCCTGTCTACTGTATCAACGTGCTGGCTACTGTATCAACGTGCTGGCTACTCCCTGTCTACTGTATCAACGTGCTGGCTACTCCCTGTCTACTGTATCAACGTGCTGGCTACTCCCTGGCTACTGTATCAACGTGCTGGCTACTCCCTGTCTACTCCCTGTCTACTGTATCAACGTGCTGGCTACTCCCTGTCTACTGTATCAACGTGCTGGCTATCCCTGGCTACTGTATCAACGTGCTGGCTACTCCCTGTCTACTGTATCAACGTGCTGGCTACTCCCTGGCTACTCCCTGGCTACTGTATCAACGTGCTGGCTACTCCCTGTCTACTCCCTGTCTACTGTATCAACGTGCTGGCTACTCTCTGGCTACTCCCTGTCTACTGTATCAACGTGCTGGCTACTCTCTGTCTACTGTATCAACGTGCTGGCTACTCCCTGGCTACTCCCTGGCTACTCCCTGGCTACTGTATCAACGTGCTGGCTACTCTCTGCCTACTGTATCAACGTGCTGGCTACTCCCTGTCTACTGTATCAACGTGCTGGCTACTCCCTGTCTACTGTATCAACGTGCTGGCTACTCCCTGTCTACTGTATCAACGTGCTGGCTACTCCCTGGCTACTCTCTGTCTACTGTATCAACGTGCTGGCTACTCCCTGTCTACTGTATCAACGTGCTGGCTACTCCCTGCCTACTGTATCAACGTGCTGGCTACTCCCTGTCTACTGTATCAACGTGCTGGCTACTCCCTGTCTACTGTATCAACGTGCTGGCTACTCCCTGTCTACTGTATCAACGTGCTGGCTACTCCCTGTCTACTGTATCAACGTGCTGGCTATTCCCTGTCTACTCCCTGCCTACTGTATCAACGTGCTGGCTACTCCCTGTCTACTGTATCAACGTGCTGGCTACTCCCTGGCTACTGTATCAACGTGCTGGCTACTCCCTGTCTACTGTATCAACGTGCTGGCTACTCCCTGGCTACTCTCTGTCTACTGTATCAACGTGCTGGCTACTCTCTGTCTACTGTATCAACGTGCTGGCTACTCCCTGGCTACTCTCTGGCTACTGTATCAACGTGCTGGCTACTCCCTGGCTACTCCCTGGCTACTGTATCAACGTGCTGGCTACTCCCTGGCTACTCCCTGTCTACTGTATCAACGTGCTGGCTACTCCCTGTCTACTGTATCAACGTGCTGGCTACTCCCTGGCTACTGTATCAACGTGCTGGCTACTCCCTGGCTACTCCCTGTCTACTGTATCAACGTGCTGGCTACTCCCTGGCTACTCCCTGTCTACTGTATCAACGTGCTGGCTACTCTCTGGCTACTGTATCAACGTGCTGGCTACTCCCTGTCTACTGTATCAACGTGCTGGCTACTCCCTGTCTACTGTATCAACGTGCTGGCTACTCTCTGTCTACTGTATCAACGTGCTGGCTACTCCCTGTCTACTGTATCAACGTGCTGGCTACTCCCTGGCTACTGTATCAACGTGCTGGCTACTGTATCAACGTGCTGGCTACTCCCTGGCTACTGTATCAACGTGCTGGCTACTGTATCAACGTGCTGGCTACTCCCTGTCTACTGTATCAACGTGCTGGCTACTCTCTGTCTACTGTATCAACGTGCTGGCTACTCCCTGCCTACTGTATCAACGTGCTGGCTACTCCCTGTCTACTCCCTGTCTACTGTATCAACGTGCTGGCTACTCCCTGGCTACTGTATCAACGTGCTGGCTACTCCCTGGCTACTCCCTGTCTACTGTATCAACGTGCTGGCTACTCCCTGTCTACTGTATCAACGTGCTGGCTACTCCCTGCCTACTGTATCAACGTGCTGGCTACTCCCTGGCTACTCCCTGTCTACTGTATCAACGTGCTGGCTACTCTCTGTCTACTGTATCAACGTGCTGTCTACTGTATCAACGTGCTGGCTACTACCTGGCTACTCCCTGTCTACTGTATCAACGTGCTGGCTACTCCCTGTCTACTGTATCAACGTGCTGGCTACTCCCTGCCTACTGTATCAACGTGCTGGCTACTCCCTGTCTACTGTATCAACGTGCTGGCTACTCCCTGTCTACTGTATCAACGTGCTGGCTACTGTATCAACGTGCTGGCTACTCCCTGTCTACTGTATCAACGTGCTGGCTACTCCCTGTCTACTGTATCAACGTGCTGGCTACTCCCTGGCTACTGTATCAACGTGCTGGCTACTCCCTGTCTACTCCCTGTCTACTGTATCAACGTGCTGGCTACTCCCTGTCTACTGTATCAACGTGCTGGCTATCCCTGGCTACTGTATCAACGTGCTGGCTACTCCCTGTCTACTGTATCAACGTGCTGGCTACTCCCTGGCTACTCCCTGGCTACTGTATCAACGTGCTGGCTACTCCCTGTCTACTCCCTGTCTACTGTATCAACGTGCTGGCTACTCTCTGGCTACTCCCTGTCTACTGTATCAACGTGCTGGCTACTCTCTGTCTACTGTATCAACGTGCTGGCTACTCCCTGGCTACTCCCTGGCTACTCCCTGGCTACTGTATCAACGTGCTGGCTACTCTCTGCCTACTGTATCAACGTGCTGGCTACTCCCTGTCTACTGTATCAACGTGCTGGCTACTCCCTGTCTACTGTATCAACGTGCTGGCTACTCCCTGTCTACTGTATCAACGTGCTGGCTACTCCCTGGCTACTCTCTGTCTACTGTATCAACGTGCTGGCTACTCCCTGTCTACTGTATCAACGTGCTGGCTACTCCCTGCCTACTGTATCAACGTGCTGGCTACTCCCTGTCTACTGTATCAACGTGCTGGCTACTCCCTGTCTACTGTATCAACGTGCTGGCTACTCCCTGTCTACTGTATCAACGTGCTGGCTACTCCCTGTCTACTGTATCAACGTGCTGGCTATTCCCTGTCTACTCCCTGCCTACTGTATCAACGTGCTGGCTACTCCCTGTCTACTGTATCAACGTGCTGGCTACTCCCTGGCTACTGTATCAACGTGCTGGCTACTCCCTGTCTACTGTATCAACGTGCTGGCTACTCCCTGGCTACTCTCTGTCTACTGTATCAACGTGCTGGCTACTCTCTGTCTACTGTATCAACGTGCTGGCTACTCCCTGGCTACTCTCTGGCTACTGTATCAACGTGCTGGCTACTCCCTGGCTACTCCCTGGCTACTGTATCAACGTGCTGGCTACTCCCTGGCTACTCCCTGTCTACTGTATCAACGTGCTGGCTACTCCCTGTCTACTGTATCAACGTGCTGGCTACTCCCTGGCTACTGTATCAACGTGCTGGCTACTCCCTGGCTACTCCCTGTCTACTGTATCAACGTGCTGGCTACTCCCTGGCTACTCCCTGTCTACTGTATCAACGTGCTGGCTACTCTCTGGCTACTGTATCAACGTGCTGGCTACTCCCTGTCTACTGTATCAACGTGCTGGCTACTCCCTGTCTACTGTATCAACGTGCTGGCTACTCTCTGTCTACTGTATCAACGTGCTGGCTACTCCCTGTCTACTGTATCAACGTGCTGGCTACTCCCTGGCTACTGTATCAACGTGCTGGCTACTGTATCAACGTGCTGGCTACTCCCTGGCTACTGTATCAACGTGCTGGCTACTGTATCAACGTGCTGGCTACTCCCTGTCTACTGTATCAACGTGCTGGCTACTCTCTGTCTACTGTATCAACGTGCTGGCTACTCCCTGGCTACTCCCTGTCTACTGTATCAACGTGCTGGCTAGTCCCTGTCTACTGTATCAACGTGCTGGCTACTCCCTGGCTACTCCCTGTCTACTGTATCAACGTGCTGGCTAGTCCCTGTCTACTGTATCAACGTGCTGGCTACTCTCTGTCTACTCCCTGTCTACTGTATCAACGTGCTGGCTACTCTCTGTCTACTGTATCAACGTGCTGGCTACTCCCTGGCTACTGTATCAACGTGCTGGCTACTCTCTGTCTACTGTATCAACGTGCTGGCTACTCCCTGTCTACTGTATCAACGTGCTGTCTACTGTATCAACGTGCTGGCTACTCTCTGTCTACTGTATCAACGTGCTGGCTACTCCCTGTCTACTGTATCAACGTGCTGGCTACTCCCTGTCTACTGTATCAACGTGCTGGCTACTCCCTGTCTACTGTATCAACGTGCTGGCTACTCCCTGTCTACTGTATCAACGTGCTGGCTACTCTCTGTCTACTGTATCAACGTGCTGGCTACTCTCTGTCTACTGTATCAACATGCTGGCTACTCCCTGTCTACTGTATCAACGTGCTGTCTACTGTATCAACGTGCTGGCTACTCTCTGTCTACTGTATCAACGTGCTGGCTACTCCCTGTCTACTGTATCAACGTGCTGGCTACTCCCTGTCTACTGTATCAACGTGCTGTCTACTCTCTGTCTACTGTATCAACGTGCTGGCTACTCTCTGTCTACTGTATCAACGTGCTGGCTACTCCCTGGCTACTGTATCAACGTGCTGGCTACTCCCTGTCTACTGTATCAACGTGCTGGCTACTCCCTGGCTACTGTATCAACGTGCTGGCTACTCCCTGGCTACTCCCTGTCTACTGTATCAACGTGCTGGCTACTCCCTGGCTACTCCCTGTCTACTGTATCAACGTGCTGGCTACTCCCTGTCTACTGTATCAACGTGCTGGCTACTCCCTGGCTACTGTATCAACGTGCTGGCTACTCCCTGGCTACTCCCTGTCTACTGTATCAACGTGCTGGCTACTCCCTGGCTACTCTCTGTCTACTGTATCAACGTGCTGGCTACTCCCTGGCTACTCCCTGTCTACTGTATCAACGTGCTGGCTACTCCCTGTCTACTGTATCAACGTGCTGTCTACTGTATCAACGTGCTGGCTACTCCCTGGCTACTCTCTGCCTACTGTATCAACGTGCTGGCTACTCTCTGTCTACTGTATCAACGTGCTGGCTACTCCCTGGCTACTCCCTGTCTACTGTATCAACGTGCTGGCTACTCCCTGTCTACTGTATCAACGTGCTGGCTACTCCCTGTCTACTGTATCAACGTGCTGGCTACTCCCTGTCTACTGTATCAACGTGCTGGCTACTCCCTGTCTACTGTATCAATGTGCTGGCTACTCCCTGTCTACTGTATCAACGTGCTGGCTACTCCCTGGCTACTCCCTGTCTACTGTATCAACATGCTGGCTACTCCCTGTCTACTGTATCAACGTGCTGGCTACTCTCTGTCTACTGTATCAACGTGCTGGCTACTCCCTGGCTACTGTATCAACGTGCTGGCTACTCCCTGGCTACTCCCTGTCTACTGTATCAACGTGCTGGCTACTCCCTGGCTACTCCCTGTCTCCTGTATCAACGTGCTGGCTACTCCCTGGCTACTCCCTGTCTACTGTATCAACGTGCTGGCTACTCCCTGGCTACTCCCTGTCTACTGTATCAACGTGCTGGCTACTCCCTGTCTACTGTATCAACGTGCTGGCTACTCCCTGGCTACTGTATCAACGTGCTGGCTACTCCCTGTCTACTGTATCAACGTGCTGGCTACTCCCTGCCTACTGTATCAACGTGCTGGCTACTCTCTGCCTACTGTATCAACGTGCTGGCTACTCCCTGTCTACTGTATCAACGTGCTGGCTACTCCCTGGCTACTCCCTGGCTACTGTATCAACGTGCTGGCTACTCCCTGTCTACTGTATCAACGTGCTGGCTACTCCCTGTCTACTGTATCAACGTGCTGGCTACTCCCTGTCTACTGTATCAACGTGCTGGCTACTCCCTGTCTACTGTATCAACGTGCTGGCTACTCCCTGTCTACTGTATCAACGTGCTGGCTACTCCCTGTCTACTGTATCAACGTGCTGGCTACTCCCTGTCTACTGTATCAACGTGCTGGCTACTCCCTGTCTACTGTATCAACGTGCTGGCTACTCCCTGTCTACTGTATAAACGTGCTGGCTACTCCCTGTCTACTGTATCAACGTGCTGGCTACTCTCTGCCTACTGTATCAACGTGCTGGCTACTCCCTGGCTACTCCCTGCCTACTGTATCAACGTGCTGGCTACTCTCTGTCTACTGTATCAACGTGCTGGCTACTCCCTGTCTACTGTATCAACGTGCTGGCTACTCCCTGGCTACTCCCTGTCTACTGTGTCAACGTGCTGGCTACTCCCTGCCTACTGTATCAACGTGCTGGCTACTCCCTGTCTACTGTATCAACGTGCTGGCTACTCTCTGTCTACTGTATCAACGTGCTGGCTACTCCCTGGCTACTCCCTGTCTACTGTATCAACGTGCTGGCTACTCCCTGTCTACTGTATCAACGTGCTGGCTACTCCCTGGCTACTCCCTGTCTACTGTATCAACGTGCTGGCTACTCCCTGGCTACTCCCTGTCTACTGTATCAACGTGCTGGCTACTCCCTGGCTACTCCCTGTCTACTGTATCAACGTGCTGGCTACTCCCTGGCTACTCCCTGTCTACTGTATCAACGTGCTGGCTACTCCCTGGCTACTCCCTGTCTACTGTATCAACGTGCTGGCTACTCCCTGGCTACTCCCTGTCTACTGTATCAACGTGCTGGCTACTCCCTGCCTACTGTAACAACGTGCTGGCTACTCTCTGCCTACTGTATCAACGTGCTGGCTACTCCCTGTCTACTGTATCAACGTGCTGGCTACTCCCTGTCTACTGTATCAACGTGCTGGCTACTCCCTGGCTACTCCCTGTCTACTGTATCAACGTGCTGGCTACTCCCTGCCTACTGTATCAACGTGCTGGCTACTCCCTGTCTACTGTATCAACGTGCTGGCTACTCCCTGTCTACTGTATCAACGTGCTGGCTACTCCCTGTCTACTGTATCAACGCGCTGGCTACTCCCTGTCTACTGTATCAACGTGCTGGCTAATCTCTGTCTACTGTATCAACGTGCTGGCTACTCTCTGTCTACTGTATCAACGTGCTGGCTACTCCCTGGCTACTGTATCAACGTGCTGGCTACTCCCTGCCTACTGTATCAACGTGCTGGCTACTCTCTGCCTACTGCATCAACGTGCTGGCTACTCCCTGTCTACTGTATCAACGTGCTGGCTACTCCCTGTCTACTGTATCAACGTGCTGGCTACTCCCTGGCTACTCCCTGTCTACTGTATCAACGTGCTGGCTACTCCCTGCCTACTGTATCAACGTGCTGGCTACTCCCTGTCTACTGTATCAACGTGCTGGCTACTCCCTGTCTACTGTATCAACGTGCTGGCTACTCCCTGCCTACTGTATCAACGTGCTGGCTACTCTCTGTCTACTGTATCAACGTGCTGGCTACTCCCTGTCTACTGTATCAACGTGCTGTCTACTGTATCAACGTGCTGGCTACTCCCTGGCTACTGTATCAACGTGCTGTCTACTGTATCAACGTGCTGGCTACTCCCTGGCTACTGTATCAACGTGCTGTCTACTGTATCAACGTGCTGGCTACTCCCTGGCTACTGTATCAACGTGCTGGCTACTCTCTGTCTACTGTATCAACGTGCTGGCTACTCCCTGTCTACTGTATCAACGTGCTGGCTACTCCCTGTCTACTGTATCAACGTGCTGGCTACTCTCTGTCTACTGTATCAACGTGCTGGCTACTCTCTGTCTACTGTATCAACGTGCTGGCTACTCCCTGTCTACTGTATCAACGTGCTGTCTACTGTATCAACGTGCTGGCTACTCCCTGGCTACTCCCTGGCTACTGTATCAACGTGCTGGCTACTCCCTGTCTACTGTATCAACGTGCTGGCTACTCTCTGTCTACTGTATCAACGTGCTGGCTACTCCCTGTCTACTGTATCAACGTGCTGGCTACTCCCTGTCTACTGTATCAACGTGCTGGCTACTCCCTGCCTACTGTATCAACGTGCTGGCTACTCCCTGTCTATTGTATCAACGTGCTGGCTACTCCCTGTCTACTGTATCAACGTGCTGGCTACTCCCTGGCTACTCCCTGTCTACTGTATCAACGTGCTGGCTACTCCCTGCCTACTGTATCAACGTGCTGGCTACTCCCTGTCTACTGTATCAACGTGCTGGCTACTCCCTGTCTACTGTATCAACGTGCTGGCTACTCCCTGTCTACTGTATCAACGCGCTGGCTACTCCCTGTCTACTGTATCAACGTGCTGGCTAATCTCTGTCTACTGTATCAACGTGCTGGCTACTCTCTGTCTACTGTATCAACGTGCTGGCTACTCCCTGGCTACTGTATCAACGTGCTGGCTACTCCCTGCCTACTGTATCAACGTGCTGGCTACTCTCTGCCTACTGCATCAACGTGCTGGCTACTCCCTGTCTACTGTATCAACGTGCTGGCTACTCCCTGGCTACTCCCTGTCTACTGTATCAACGTGCTGGCTACTCCCTGCCTACTGTATCAACGTGCTGGCTACTCCCTGTCTACTGTATCAACGTGCTGGCTACTCCCTGTCTACTGTATCAACGTGCTGGCTACTCCCTGCCTACTGTATCAACGTGCTGGCTACTCTCTGTCTACTGTATCAACGTGCTGGCTACTCCCTGTCTACTGTATCACGTGCTGTCTACTGTATCAACGTGCTGGCTACTCCCTGGCTACTCCCTGGCTACTGTATCAACGTGCTGGCTACTCCCTGTCTACTGTATCAACGTGCTGGCTACTCTCTGTCTACTGTATCAACGTGCTGGCTACTCCCTGTCTACTGTATCAACGTGCTGGCTACTCTCTGTCTACTGTATCAACGTGCTGGCTACTCCCTGTCTACTGTATCAACGTGCTGGCTACTCCCTGTCTACTGTATCAACGTGCTGGCTACTCTCTGTCTACTGTATCAACGTGCTGGCTACTCCCTGGCTACTCCCTGTCTACTGTATCAACGTGCTGGCTACTCCCTGGCTACTCTCTGTCTACTGTATCAACGTGCTGGCTACTCTCTGTCTACTGTATCAACGTGCTGGCTACTCCCTGTCTACTGTATCAACGTGCTGGCTACTCCCTGCCTACTGTATCAACGTGCTGGCTACTCCCTGTCTACTGTATCAACGTGCTGGCTACTCCCTGGCTACTCCCTGTCTACTGTATCAACGTGCTGTCTACTCCCTTTCTACTGTATCAACGTGCTGGCTACTCCCTGTCTACTGTATCAACGTGCTGGCTACTCCCTGTCTACTGTATCAACGTGCTGGCAACTCCCTGTCTACTGTATCAACGTGCTGGCTACTCCCTGTCTACTGTATCAACGTGCTGGCTACTCTCTGTCTACTGTATCAACGTGCTGGCTACTCCCTGTCTACTGTATCAACGTGCTGGCTACTCCCTGTCTACTGTATCAACGTGCTGGCTACTCCCTGGCTACTCCCTGTCTACTGTATCAACGTGCTGGCTACTCCCTGTCTACTCCCTGTCTACTGTATCAACGTGCTGGCTACTCCCTGTCTACTGTATCAACGTGCTGGCTACTGTATCAACGTGCTGGCTACTCCCTGCCTACTGTATCAACGTGCTGGCTACTCTCTGTCTACTCCCTGTCTACTGTATCAACGTGCTGGCTACTCCCTGTCTACTGTATCAACGTGCTGGCTACTCCCTGGCTACTCCCTGTCTACTGTATCAACGTGCTGGCTACTCCCTGTCTACTGTATCAACGTGCTGGCTACTCCCTGGCTACTCCCTGTCTACTGTATCAACGTGCTGGCTACTCCCTGGCTACTCCCTGGCTACTCCCTGTCTACTGTATCAACGTGCTGGCTACTCCCTGGCTACTCCCTGTCTACTGTATCAACGTGCTGGCTACTCCCTGGCTACTCCCTGTCTACTGTATCAACGTGCTGGCTACTCCCTGGCTACTCCCTGTCTACTGTATCAACGTGCTGGCTACTCCCTATCTACTGTATCAACGTGCTGGCTACTCTCTGTCTACTGTATCAACGTGCTGGCTACTCCCTGTCTACTGTATCAACGTGCTGGCTACTCCCTGGCTACTCCCTGTCTACTGTATCAACGTGCTGGCTACTCCCTGTCTACTGTATCAACGTGCTGGCTACTCCCTGGCTACTCCCTGGCTACTGTATCAACGTGCTGGCTACTCTCTGTCTACTCCCTGTCTACTGTATCAACGTGCTGGCTACTCTCTGTCTACTGTATCAACGTGCTGGCAACTCCCTGGCTACTCTCTGTCTACTGTATCAACGTGCTGTCTACTGTATCAACGTGCTGGCTTCTCCCTGGCTACTCTCTGTCTACTGTATCAACGTGCTGGCTACTCTCTGTCTACTGTATCAACGTGCTGGCTACTCCCTGTCTACTGTATCAACGTGCTGGCTACTCCCTGTCTACTGTATCAACGTGCTGGCTACTCCCTGGCTACTGTATCAACGTGCTGGCTACTCCCTGTCTACTGTATCAACGTGCTGGCTACTCCCTGTCTACTGTATCAACGTGCTGGCTACTCCCTGTCTACTCCCTGTCTACTGTATCAACGTGCTGGCTACTCCCTGTCTACTGTATCAACGTGCTGGCTACTCCCTGGCTACTCCCTGTCTACTGTATCAACGTGCTGGCTACTCCCTGTCTACTGTATCAACGTGCTGGCTACTCCCTGTCTACTGTATCAACGTGCTGGCTACTCCCTGTCTACTGTATCAACGTGCTGGCTACTCCCTGTCTACTGTATCAACGTGCTGGCTACTCCCTGTCTACTGTATCAATGTGCTGGCTACTCCCTGGCTACTCCCTGTCTACTGTATCAACGTGCTGGCTACTCCCTGTCTACTGTATCAACGTGCTGGCTACTCCCTGTCTACTGTATCAACGTGCTGGCTACTCCCTGGCTACTCCCTGTCTACTGTATCAACGTGCTGGCTACTCCCTGTCTACTGTATCAACGTGCTGGCTACTCCCTGGCTACTGTATCAACGTGCTGGCTACTCCCTGGCTACTGTATCAACGTGCTGGCTACTCCCTGTCTACTGTATCAACGTGCTGGCTACTCCCTGGCTACTCCCTGTCTACTGTATCAACGTGCTGGCTACTCCCTGGCTACTGTATCAACGTGCTGGCTACTCCCTGGCTACTCCCTGTCTACTGTATCAACGTGCTGGCTACTCCCTGCCTACTGTATCAACGTGCTGGCTACTCCCTGGCTACTCCCTGTCTACTGTATCAACGTGCTGGCTACTCTCTGTCTACTGTATCAACGTGCTGTCTACTCCCTGTCTACTGTATCAACGTGCTGGCTACTCCCTGTCTACTGTATCAACGTGCTGGCTACTCCCTGTCTACTGTATCAACGTGCTGGCTACTCCCTGTCTACTGTATCAACGTGCTGTCTACTCCCTGTCTACTGTATCAACGTGCTGGCTACTCCCTGTCTACTGTATCAACGTGCTGTCTACTCTCTGTCTACTGTATCAACGTGCTGTCTACTCCCTGTCTACTGTATCAACGTGCTGGCTACTCCCTGTCTACTGTATCAACGTGCTGGCTACTCCCTGTCTACTGTATCAACGTGCTGGCTACTCCCTGCCTACTGTATCAACGTGCTGGCTACTCCCTGGCTACTCCCTGTCTACTGTATCAACGTGCTGGCTACTCTCTGTCTACTGTATCAACGTGCTGTCTACTCCCTGTCTACTGTATCAACGTGCTGGCTACTCCCTGGCTACTCTCTGTCTACTGTATCAACGTGCTGGCTACTCCCTGTCTACTGTATCAACGTGCTGTCTACTCCCTGTCTACTGTATCAACGTGCTGTCTACTCCCTGTCTACTGTATCAACGTGCTGGCTACTCCCTGTCTACTGTATCAACGTGCTGGCTACTCCCTGTCTACTGTATCAACGTGCTGGCTACTCCCTGTCTACTGTATCAACGTGCTGGCTACTCCCTGTCTACTGTATCAACGTGCTGGCTACTCCCTGTCTACTGTATCAACGTGCTGGCTACTCTCTGGCTACTGTATCAACGTGCTGGCTACTCTCTGGCTACTGTATCAACGTGCTGGCTACTCTCTGTCTACTGTATCAACGTGCTGGCTACTCTCTGGCTACTGTATCAACGTGCTGTCTACTGTATCAACGTGCTGGCTACTCTCTGTCTACTGTATCAACGTGCTGGCTACTCCCTGGCTACTGTATCAACGTGCTGGCTACTCCCTGGCTACTGTATCAACGTGCTGGCTACTCCCTGTCTACTGTATCAACGTGCTGGCTACTCCCTGTCTACTGTATCAACGTGCTGGCTACTCCCTGTCTACTGTATCAACATGCTGGCTACTCCCTGGCTACTGTATCAACGTGCTGGCTACTCCCTGTCTACTGTATCAACGTGCTGGCTACTCCCTGGCTACTGTATCAACGTGCTGGCTACTCCCTGTCTACTGTATCAACGTGCTGGCTACTCCCTGGCTACTCTCTGTCTACTGTATCAACGTGCTGGCTACTCCCTGGCTACTCCCTGTCTACTGTATCAACGTGCTGGCTACTCCCTGTCTACTGTATCAACGTGCTGGCTACTCCCTGTCTACTGTATCAACGTGCTGGCTACTCCCTGGCTACTCCCTGCCTACTGTATCAACGTGCTGGCTACTCCCTGGCTACTCCCTGTCTACTGTATCAACGTGCTGGCTACTCCCTGGCTACTCCCTGTCTACTGTATCAACGTGCTGGCTACTCTCTGCCTACTGTATCAACGTGCTGGCTACTCCCTGGCTACTGTATCAACGTGCTGGCTACTCCCTGTCTACTGTATCAACGTGCTGGCTACTCCCTGGCTACTGTATCAACGTGCTGGCTACTCTCTGTCTACTGTATCAACGTGCTGGCTACTCCCTGGCTACTGTATCAACGTGCTGGCTACTCCCTGTCTACTCCCTGTCTACTGTATCAACGTGCTGGCTACTCCCTGTCTACTGTATCAACGTGCTGGCTACTCCCTGTCTACTGTATCAACGTGCTGGCTACTCCCTGTCTACTGTATCAACGTGCTGGCTACTCTCTGTCTACTGTATCAACGTGCTGGCTACTCTCTGTCTACTGTATCAACGTGCTGGCTACTCCCTGTCTACTGTATCAACGTGCTGGCTACTCCCTGTCTACTGTATCAACGTGCTGGCTACTCCCTGTCTACTGTATCAACGTGCTGGCTACTCCCTGGCTACTCCCTGTCTACTGTATCAACGTGCTGGCTACTCCCTGGCTACTCCCTGTCTACTGTATCAACGTGCTGGCTACTCTCTGTCTACTGTATCAACGTGCTGGCTACTCCCTGTCTACTGTATCAACATGCTGGCTACTCCCTGGCTACTGTATCAACGTGCTGGCTACTCCCTGTCTACTGTATCAACGTGCTGGCTACTCCCTGGCTACTGTATCAACGTGCTGGCTACTCCCTGTCTACTGTATCAACGTGCTGGCTACTCCGTGTCTACTGTATCAACGTGCTGTCTACTGTATCAACGTGCTGGCTACTCCCTGTCTACTGCATCAACGTGCTGGCTACTCCCTGGCTACTCCCTGTCTACTGTATTAACGTGCTGGCTACTCCCTGTCTACTGTATCAACGTGCTGGCTACTCCCTGGCTACTCTCTGTCTAATGTATCAACGTGCTGGCTACTCCCTGGCTACTCCCTGTCTACTGTATCAACGTGCTGGCTACTCCCTGTCTACTGTATCAACGTGCTGGCTACTCCCTGGCTACTCTCTGTCTACTGTATCAACGTGCTGGCTACTCCCTGTCTACTGTATCAACGTGCTGGCTACTCCCTGCCTACTGTATCAACGTGCTGGCTACTCCCTGGCTACTCCCTGTCTACTGTATCAACGTGCTGGCTACTCCCTGTCTACTGTATCAACGTGCTGGCTACTCTCTGCCTACTGTATCAACGTGCTGGCTACTCCCTGGCTACTGTATCAACGTGCTGGCTACTCCCTGTCTACTGTATCAACGTGCTGGCTACTCCCTGGCTACTGTATCAACGTGCTGGCTACTCTCTGTCTACTGTATCAACGTGCTGGCTACTCCCTGGCTACTGTATCAACGTGCTGGCTACTCCCTGTCTACTCCCTGTCTACTGTATCAACGTGCTGGCTACTCCCTGTCTACTGTATCAACGTGCTGGCTACTCCCTGTCTACTGTATCAACGTGCTGGCTACTCCCTGTCTACTGTATCAACGTGCTGGCTACTCTCTGTCTACTGTATCAACGTGCTGGCTACTCTCTGTCTACTGTATCAACGTGCTGGCTACTCCCTGTCTACTGTATCAACGTGCTGGCTACTCCCTGTCTACTGTATCAACGTGCTGGCTACTCCCTGTCTACTGTATCAACGTGCTGGCTACTCCCTGGCTACTCCCTGTCTACTGTATCAACGTGCTGGCTACTCCCTGGCTACTCCCTGTCTACTGTATCAACGTGCTGGCTACTCTCTGTCTACTGTATCAACGTGCTGGCTACTCCCTGTCTACTGTATCAACATGCTGGCTACTCCCTGGCTACTGTATCAACGTGCTGGCTACTCCCTGTCTACTGTATCAACGTGCTGGCTACTCCCTGGCTACTGTATCAACGTGCTGGCTACTCCCTGTCTACTGTATCAACGTGCTGGCTACTCCCTGTCTACTGTATCAACGTGCTGTCTACTGTATCAACGTGCTGGCTACTCCCTGTCTACTGCATCAACGTGCTGGCTACTCCCTGGCTACTCCCTGTCTACTGTATCAACGTGCTGGCTACTCCCTGTCTACTGTATCAACGTGCTGGCTACTCCCTGGCTACTCTCTGTCTACTGTATCAACGTGCTGGCTACTCCCTGGCTACTCCCTGTCTACTGTATCAACGTGCTGGCTACTCCCTGTCTACTGTATCAACGTGCTGGCTACTCCCTGGCTACTCTCTGTCTACTGTATCAACGTGCTGGCTACTCCCTGTCTACTGTATCAACGTGCTGGCTACTCCCTGCCTACTGTATCAACGTGCTGGCTACTCCCTGGCTACTCCCTGTCTACTGTATCAACGTGCTGGCTACTCCCTGTCTACTGTATCAACGTGCTGGCTACTCCCTGTCTACTGTATCAACGTGCTGGCTACTCCCTGTCTACTGTATCAACATGCTGGCTACTCTCTGTCTACTGTATCAACGTGCTGGCTACTCCCTGTCTACTGTATCAACGTGCTGGCTACTCCCTGTCTACTGTATCAACGTGCTGGCTACTCCCTGTCTACTGTATCAACGTGCTGGCTACTCTCTGTCTACTGTATCAACGTGCTGGCTACTCTCTGTCTACTGTATCAACGTGCTGGCTACTCCCTGTCTACTGTATCAACGTGCTGGCTACTCCCTGGCTACTCTCTGTCTACTGTATCAACGTGCTGGCTACTCCCTGGCTACTCTCTGTCTACTGTATCAACGTGCTGGCTACTCCCTGCCTACTGTATCAACGTGCTGGCTACTCCCTGGCTACTGTATCAACGTTCTGGCTACTCCCTGGCTACTCTCTGTCTACTGTATCAACGTGCTGGCTACTCCCTGTCTACTGTATCAACGTGCTGGCTACTCCCTGGCTACTCTCTGTCTACTGTATCAACGTGCTGGCTACTCCCTGTCTACTGTATCAACGTGCTGGCTACTCCCTGGCTACTCTCTGTCTACTGTATCAACGTGCTGGCTACTCCCTGTCTACTGTATCAACGTGCTGGCTACTCCCTGTCTACTGTATCAACGTGCTGGCTACTCTCTGTCTACTGTATCAACGTGCTGGCTACTCCCTGTCTACTGTATCAACGTGCTGGCTACTCCCTGTCTACTGTATCAACGTGCTGGCTACTCCCTGGCTACTCCCTGTCTACTGTATCAACGTGCTGGCTACTCCCTGTCTACTGTATCAACGTGCTGGCTACTCCCTGTCTACTCCCTGTCTACTGTATCAACGTGCTGGCTACTCCCTGTCTACTGTATCAACGTGCTGGCTACTCCCTGTCTACTGTATCAACGTGCTGGCTACTCCCTGTCTACTGTATCAACGTGCTGGCTACTCCCTGTCTACTGTATCAACGTGCTGGCTACTCCCTGTCTACTGTATCAACGTGCTGGCTACTCCCTGTCTACTGTATCAACGTGCTGGCTACTCCCTGGCTACTGTATCAACGTGCTGGCTACTCTCTGTCTACTGTATCAACGTGCTGGCTACTCTCTGTCTACTGTATCAACGTGCTGGCTACTCCCTGTCTACTGTATCAACGTGCTGGCTACTCCCTGTCTACTGTATCAACGTGCTGGCTACTCCCTGGCTACTCTCTGGCTACTGTATCAACGTGCTGGCTACTCCCTGTCTACTCCCTGTCTACTGTATCAACGTGCTGGCTACTCCCTGGCTACTCCCTGGCTACTCTCTGTCTACTGTATCAACGTGCTGGCTACTCCCTGTCTACTGTATCAACGTGCTGGCTACTCCCTGTCTACTGTATCAACGTGCTGTCTACTGTATCAACGTGCTGTCTACTGTATCAACGTGCTGGCTACTCTCTGGCTACTGTATCAACGTGCTGGCTACTCCCTGTCTACTGTATCAACGTGCTGGCTACTCCCTGCCTACTGTATCAACGTGCTGGCTACTCCCTGGCTACTCCCTGTCTACTGTATCAACGTGCTGGCTACTCCCTGTCTACTGTATCAACGTGCTGGCTACTCCCTGTCTACTGTATCAACGTGCTGGCTACTCCCTGTCTACTGTATCAACGTGCTGGCTACTCCCTGGCTACTCTCTGTCTACTGTATCAACGTGCTGGCTACTCCCTGTCTACTGTATCAACGTGCTGGCTACTCCCTGTCTACTGTATCAACGTGCTGGCTACTCCCTGTCTACTGTATCAACGTGCTGGCTACTCCCTGTCTACTGTATCAACGTGCTGGCTACTCCCTGGCTACTCTCTGTCTACTGTATCAACGTGCTGGCTACTCCCTGTCTACTGTATCAACGTGCTGGCTACTCCCTGTCTACTGTATCAACGTGCTGGCTACTCTCTGTCTACTGTATCAACGTGCTGGCTACTCCCTGTCTACTGTATCAACGTGCTGGCTACTCCCTGTCTACTGTATCAACGTGCTGGCTACTCCCTGGCTACTCCCTGTCTACTGTATCAACGTGCTGGCTACTCCCTGTCTACTGTATCAACGTGCTGGCTACTCCCTGTCTACTCCCTGTCTACTGTATCAACGTGCTGGCTACTCCCTGTCTACTGTATCAACGTGCTGGCTACTCCCTGTCTACTGTATCAACGTGCTGGCTACTCCCTGTCTACTGTATCAACGTGCTGGCTACTCCCTGTCTACTGTATCAACGTGCTGGCTACTCCCTGTCTACTGTATCAACGTGCTGGCTACTCCCTGTCTACTGTATCAACGTGCTGGCTACTCCCTGGCTACTGTATCAACGTGCTGGCTACTCTCTGTCTACTGTATCAACGTGCTGGCTACTCTCTGTCTACTGTATCAACGTGCTGGCTACTCCCTGTCTACTGTATCAACGTGCTGGCTACTCCCTGTCTACTGTATCAACGTGCTGGCTACTCCCTGGCTACTCTCTGGCTACTGTATCAACGTGCTGGCTACTCCCTGTCTACTCCCTGTCTACTGTATCAACGTGCTGGCTACTCCCTGGCTACTCCCTGGCTACTCTCTGTCTACTGTATCAACGTGCTGGCTACTCCCTGTCTACTGTATCAACGTGCTGGCTACTCCCTGTCTACTGTATCAACGTGCTGTCTACTGTATCAACGTGCTGTCTACTGTATCAACGTGCTGGCTACTCTCTGGCTACTGTATCAACGTGCTGGCTACTCCCTGTCTACTGTATCAACGTGCTGGCTACTCCCTGCCTACTGTATCAACGTGCTGGCTACTCCCTGGCTACTCCCTGTCTACTGTATCAACGTGCTGGCTACTCCCTGTCTACTGTATCAACGTGCTGGCTACTCCCTGTCTACTGTATCAACGTGCTGGCTACTCCCTGTCTACTGTATCAACGTGCTGGCTACTCCCTGGCTACTCTCTGTCTACTGTATCAACGTGCTGGCTACTCCCTGTCTACTGTATCAACGTGCTGGCTACTCCCTGTCTACTGTATCAACGTGCTGGCTACTCCCTGTCTACTGTATCAACATGCTGGCTACTCCCTGTCTACTGTATCAACGTGCTGGCTACTCCCTGTCTACTGTATCAACGTGCTGGCTACTCCCTGGCTACTCTCTGTCTACTGTATCAACGTGCTGGCTACTCCCTGTCTACTGTATCAACGTGCTGGCTACTCCCTGTCTACTGTATCAACGTGCTGGCTACTCCCTGTCTACTGTATCAACATGCTGGCTACTCCCTGTCTACTGTATCAACATGCTGGCTACTCCCTGTACTTCTGGAAGACACTGCAGGGACAGACCACTGGGGGAACATCTACACACAGGACATGGTGTTGCTGGTTGGTGTGACAGAGAGAGAGGCCGGGGTGTCTGGTTGGTGTGACAGAGAGAGAGGAGGGTGTCTGGTTGGTGTGACAGAGAGGTGAGGGTGTCTGGTTGGTGTGACAGAGAGAGGTGAGGGTGTCTGGTTGGTGTGAGAGAGAGAGGAGAGGGTGTCTGGTTGGTGTGAGAGAGAGAGGTGAGGGTGTCTGGTTGGTGTGACAGAGAGAGGTGAGGGTGTCTGGTTGGTGTGACAGAGAGGTGAGGGTGTCTGGTTGGTGTGACAGAGAGAGAGGCCGGGGTGTCTGGTTGGTGTGACAGAGAGAGAGAGGAGAGGGTGTCTGGTTGGTGTGACAGAGAGAGGTGAGGGTGTCTGGTTGGTGTGACAGAGAGAGGTCGGGGTGTCTGGTTGGTGTGACAGAGAGAGAGGTCGGGGTGTCTGGTTGGTGTGACAGAGAGAGGTGAGGGTGTCTGGTTGGTGTGACAGAGAGAGGAGGGTGTCTGGTTGGTGTGACAGAGAGAGAGAGGAGAGGGTGTCTGGTTGGTGTGACAGAGAGAGAGAGGAGAGGGTGTCTGGTTGGTGTGACAGAGAGAGAGGTCGGGGTGTCTGGTTGGTGTGACAGAGAGAGGTGAGGGTGTCTGGTTGGTGTGACAGAGAGAGGAGGGTGTCTGGTTGGTGTGAGAGAGAGAGGAGAGGGTGTCTGGTTGGTGTGACAGAGAGAGAGGTCGGGGTGCCTGGTTGGTGTGACAGAGAGAGAGAGGAGGAGAGGGTGTCTGGTTGGTGTGACAGAGAGAGAGGAGGAGAGGGTGTCTGGTTGGTGTGACAGAGAGAGGAGAGGGTGTCTGGTTGGTGTGACAGAGAGAGAGGAGGAGAGGGTGTCTGGTTGGTGTGACAGAGAGAGAGAGGAGAGGGTGTCTGGTTGGTGTGACAGAGAGAGAGGCCGGGGTGTCTGGTTGGTGTGACAGAGAGAGAGGTGAGGGTGTCTGGTTGGTGTGACAGAGAGAGAGGTCGGGGTGTCTGGTTGGTGTGACAGAGAGAGGTGAGGGTGTCTGGTTGGTGTGACAGAGAGAGGAGGGTGTCTGGTTGGTGTGACAGAGAGAGAGAGGTGAGGGTGTCTGGTTGGTGTGACAGAGAGAGGTGAGGGTGTCTGGTTGGTGTGACAGAGAGAGGTCGGGGTGTCTGGTTGGTGTGACAGAGAGGTGAGGGTGTCTGGTTGGTGTGACAGAGAGAGAGGTCGGGGTGTCTGGTTGGTGTGACAGAGAGAGAGAGGAGAGGGTGTCTGGTTGGTGTGACAGAGAGAGAGAGGAGAGGGTGTCTGGTTGGTGTGACAGAGAGAGAGAGGAGAGGGTGTCTGGTTGGTGTGACAGAGAGAGAGGCCGGGGTGTCTGGTTGGTGTGACAGAGAGAGAGGTGAGGGTGTCTGGTTGGTGTGACAGAGAGAGAGGTCGGGGTGTCTGGTTGGTGTGACAGAGAGAGGTGAGGGTGTCTGGTTGGTGTGACAGAGAGAGGAGGGTGTCTGGTTGGTGTGAGAGAGAGAGGAGAGGGTGTCTGGTTGGTGTGACAGAGAGAGAGAGAAGTCGGGGTGTCTGGTTGGTGTGACAGAGAGAGAGGAGGAGAGGGTGTCTGGTTGGTGTGACAGAGAGAGGAGAGGGTGTCTGGTTGGTGTGACAGAGAGAGAGGAGGAGAGGGTGTCTGGTTGGTGTGACAGAGAGAGGAGAGGGTGTCTGGTTGGTGTGACAGAGAGAGGTGAGGGTGTCTGGTTGGTGTGAGAGAGAGAGGAGAGGGTGTCTGGTTGGTGTGACAGAGAGAGGTGAGGGTGTCTGGTTGGTGTGAGAGAGAGAGGAGAGGGTGTCTGGTTGGTGTGACAGAGAGAGGTGAGGGTGTCTGGTTGGTGTGACAGAGAGAGAGAGGTGAGGGTGTCTGGTTGGTGTGACAGAGAGAGAGAGAGGAGAGGGTGTCTAGTTGGTGTGACAGAGAGAGGAGAGGGTGTCTGGTTGGTGTGACAGAGAGAGGTGAGGGTGTCTGGTTGGTGTGACAGAGAGGTGAGGGTGTCTGGTTGGTGTGACAGAGAGAGGTCGGGGTGTCTGGTTGGTGTGACAGAGAGAGGTGAGGGTGTCTGGTTGGTGTGACAGAGAGAGGTGAGGGTGTCTGGTTGGTGTGAGAGAGAGAGAGGGGAGGGTGTCTGGTTGGTGTGAGAGAGAGAGAGGGGAGGGTGCCTGGTTGGTGTGACAGAGAGAGAGAGAGGGGAGGGTGCCTGGTTGGTGTGACAGAGAGAGAGAGAGGGGAGGGTGCCTCCGGCTGATTGGTATTACCTGGAAGTACATGAAGTTCATGAGCTTGGTGACCTCAGGCTCCAGCACCTCCACTGTCTTCTCATAGATCTCCACTCTGTTGGGCTGCTCATTACACTTCACCTGATAGAGGGAGGAAGACATGGTGGATCATGAGTAATACACATGGGGGATCATGAGCAATACACATGGTGGATCATGAGTAATACACATGGTGGATCATGAGTAATACACATGGGAAATCATGAGTAATACACATGGTGGATCATGAGTAATACACATGGTGGATCATGAGTAATACACATGGTGGATCATGAGCAATACATATGGGGGATCATGAGCAATACACATGGGGGATCATGAGCAATACACATGGGGGATCATGAGCAATACACATGGGGGATCATGAGCAATACACATGGGGGATCATGAGCAATACACATGGGGGATCATGAGCAATACACATGGTGGATCATGAGCAATACACATGGTGGATCATGAACAATACACATGGGGGATCATGAGCAATACACATGGGGGATCATGAGCAATACACATGGGGGATCATGAGCAATACACATGGTGGATCATGAGTAATACACATGGGGGATCATGAGCAATACACATGGGGGATCATGAGCAATACACATGGGGGATCATGAGCAATAAACATGGGAAATCATGAGCAATACACATGGTGGATCATGAGCAATACACATGGTGGATCATGAGCAATACACATTGGGGATCATGAGCAATACACATGGTGGATCATGAGTAATACACATGGTGGATCATGAGCAATACACATGGTGGATCATGAACAATACACATGGGGGATCATGAGCAATACACATGGGGGATCATGAGCAATACACATGGGGGATCATGAGCAATAAACATGGGAAATCATGAGCAATACACATGGTGGATCATGAGCAATACACATGGGGGATCATGAGCAATAAACATGGGAAATCATGAGCAATACACATGGTGGATCATGAGCAATACACATGGTGGATCATGAGCAATACACATTGGGGATCATGAGCAATACACATGGTGGATCATGAGTAATACACATGGGGGATCATGAGCAATACACATTGGGGATCATGAGCAATACACATGGGGGATCATGAGCAATACACATGGGGGATCATGAGCAATACACATGGGGGATCATGAGCAATACTGTTGCATGAAGATCCACAATAGTTTTCAACTACAATTAAAAAATGGATTGTAATGTTAGAGTTATGTGGAGTATCCGATCAGCCTCAGCCATGCGGAGGTTACCTGTGGGATAACATGAGAGCAGTATATCAGTCAGCCATGCGGAGGTTACCTGTGGGATAACATGAGAGCAGTATATCAGTCAGCCATGCGGTGGTTACCTGTGGGATAACATGAGAGCAGTATATCAGTCAGCCATGCGGTGGTTACCTGTGGGATGGCATGAGAGCAGTATATCAGTCAGCCATGTGGAGGTTACCTGTGGGATAACATGAGAGCAGTATATCAGTCAGCCATGCGGTGGTTACCTGTGGGATAACATGAGAGCAGTATATCAGTCAGCCATGCGGTGGTTACCTGTGGGATAACATGAGAGCAGTATATCAGTCAGCCATGCGGTGGTTACCTGTGGGATAACATGAGAGCAGTATATCAGTCAGCCATGTGGAGGTTACCTGTGGGATAGCATGAGAGCAGTATATCAGTCAGCCATGTGGTGGTTACCTGTGGAATAACATGAGAGCAGTATATCAGTCAGCCATGTGGAGGTTACCTGTGGGATAACATGAGAGCAGTATATCAGTCAGCCATGCGGAGGTTACCTGTGGGATAACATGAGAGCAGTATATCAGTCAGCCATGCGGTGGTTACCTGTGGGATGGCGCGGGAGCAGCTCCTCCACGTGTACAGCATCACAGCGTACTCCTGGCCCTCCTCCAGCATCTCATTCTGAAGGAAGACATTTAAAAGGCTCTCAAACACAATACAGCTACTAGCCTCTCAGAGGTTCCTGAGGTACAATACAGCTACTAGCCTCTCAGAGGTTCCTGAGGTACAATACAGCTCCTAGCCTCTCAGAGGTTACTGAGGTACAATACAGCTACTAGCCTCTCAGAGGTTCCTGAGGTACAATACAGCTACTAGCCTCTCAGAGGTTCCTGAGGTACAATACAGCTACTAGCCTCTCTGAGGTTCCTGAGGTACAATACAGCTACTAGCCTCTCAGAGGTTACTGAGGTACAATACAGCTACTAGCCTCTCAGAGGTTCCTGAGGTACAATACAGCTACTAGCCTCTCAGAGGTTCCTGAGGTACAATACAGCTACTAGCCTCTCAGAGGTTCCTGAGGTACAATACAGCTACTAGCCTCTCAGAGGTTCCTGAGGTACAATACAGCTACTAGCCTCTCAGGGGTTCCTGAGGTACAATACAGCTACTAGCCTCTCAGAGGTTACTGAGGTACAATACAGCTCCTAGCCTCTCTCTCTCTCTCAGGTTCCTGAGGTACAATACAGCTACTAGCCTCTCTCTCTCTCTCAGGTTCCTGAGGTACAATACAGCTACTAGCCTCTCTCTCTGAGGTTCCTGAGGTACAATACAGCTACTAGCCTCTCAGAGGTTGCTGAGGTACAATACAGCTACTAGCCTCTCTGAGGTTACTGAGGTACAATACAGCTACTAGCCTCTCAGAGGTTGCTGAGGTACAATACAGCTCCTAGCCTCTCAGAGGTTACTGGGGTACAATACAGCTACTAGCCTCTCTGAGGTTGCTGAGGTACAATACAGCTACTAGCCTCTCAGAGGTTCCTGAGGTACAATACAGCTACTAGCCTCTCAGAGGTTCCTGAGGTACAATACAGCTCCTAGCCTCTCTCTCTCTGAGGTTCCTGAGGTACAATACAGCTACTAGCCTCTCAGAGGTTCCTGAGGTACAATACAGCTACTAGCCTCTCAGAGGTTGCTGAGGTACAATACAGCTACTAGCCTCTCTGAGGTTCCTGAGGTACAATACAGCTACTAGCCTCTCAGAGGTTCCTGAGGTACAATACAGCTACTAGCCTCTCAGAGGTTACTGGGGTACAATACAGCTACTAGCCTCTCAGAGGTTCCTGAGGTACAATACAGCTCCTAGCCTCTCTCTCTCTGAGGTTCCTGAGGTACAATACAGCTACTAGCCTCTCAGAGGTTACTGGGGTACAATACAGCTACTAGCCTCTCAGAGGTTCCTGAGGTACAATACAGCTACTAGCCTCTCAGAGGTTACTGGGGTACAATACAGCTACTAGCCTCTCAGAGGTTGCTGAGGTACAATACAGCTACTAGCCTCTCAGAGGTCGCTGAGGTACAATACAGCTACTAGCCTCTCAGAGGTTGCTGAGGTACAATACAGCTACTAGCCTCTCAGAGGTTCCTGAGGTACAATACAGCTACTAGCCTCTCAGAGGTTGCTGAGGTACAATACAGCTACTAGCCTCTCAGAGGTTGCTGAGGTACAATACAGCTACTAGCCTCTCAGAGGTTCCTGAGGTACAATACAGCTACTAGCCTCTCAGAGGTTCCTGAGGTACAATACAGCTACTAGCCTCTCAGAGGTTCCTGAGGTACAATACAGCTCCTAGCCTCTCAGAGGTTGCTGAGGTACAATACAGCTACTAGCCTCTCAGAGGTTCCTGAGGTACAATACAGCTCCTAGCCTCTCAGAGGTTGCTGAGGTACAATACAGCTACTAGCCTCTCAGAGGTTCCTGAGGTACAATACAGCTACTAGCCTCTCAGAGGTTGCTGAGGTACAATACAGCTACTAGCCTCTCAGAGGTTTCTAAGGTACAATACAGCTACTAGCCTCTCAGAGGTTCCTGAGGTACAATACAGCTACTAGCCTCTCAGAGGTTGCTGAGGTACAATACAGCTACTAGCCTCTCAGAGGTTGCTGAGGTACAATACAGCTACTAGCCTCTCAGAGGTTCCTGAGGTACAATACAGCTACTAGCCTCTCTGAGGTTACTGAGGTACAATACAGCTACTAGCCTCTCAGAGGTTCCTGAGGTACAATACAGCTACTAGCCTCTCAGAGGTTGCTGAGGTACAATACAGCTCCTAGCCTCTCAGAGGTCGCTGAGGTACAATACAGCTACTAGCCTCTCAGAGGTTCCTGAGGTACAATACAGCTACTAGCCTCTCAGAGGTTCCTGAGGTACAATACAGCTCCTAGCCTCTCAGAGGTTGCTGAGGTACAATACAGCTACTAGCCTCTCAGAGGTTGCTGAGGTACAATACAGCTACTAGCCTCTCAGAGGTTGCTGAGGTACAATACAGCTACTAGCCTCTCAGAGGTTACTGGGTTACAATACAGCTCCTAGCCTCTTTCTCTCTGAGGTTCCTGAGGTACAATACAGCTACTAGCCTCTCAGAGGTTCCTGAGGTACAATACAGCTACTAGCCTCTCAGAGGTTACTGAGGTACAATACAGCTACTAGCCTCTCTGAGGTTGCTGAGGTACAATACAGCTACTAGCCTCTCAGAGGTTCCTGAGGTACAATACAGCTACTAGCCTCTCAGAGGTTCCTGAGGTACAATACAGCTCCTAGCCTTCAAAAAGAAAGGAGGATCAAGGCACTCTTCATAAATTAATTAAAATGCCTTTATTAGTATGGCATGTTCAATAGAAACAAAGTTGTTTAAAAACCGACGCGTTTCGGCTGCATGGCCTTCGTCAGGGAGTACAGAAAAAAGAGAATACAATGTCCTCTTTTGAAAGTCTTTTCCAATTAGCCCTAATTAGAAGAGGGAGTGGTTACCAAATTGGACACACCTAGTAAGCAATAATATACACATGAAAAGGTAAAATACTGTAGCTATGTTATCATGAGCATACAACTCCAAGCTAGAAGCATCAGAACACCCAGAGAGGCAGTTCCAACCCTAACCATGACTGGGAGAAGTGTCCAGAACAAGAAAGCAATATATTCCACAGATCACAGCAAAACATGAACAACAGTCCAAACATAGCTAGAGGGCAATTGAGCAAAATGTCCACTAGATGACAGCAAATGGACCCATAACGACCCTACAGGAAGGGTGAGAAATCCATATCTTCATTTAAACCAGGGTACTTAGTGGCCTGTAGTTTGTAAATCCAAAAACTTTCCCTTTGGTTTAACTGTTTAAGACGGTCCCCTTTTCTAATAGAGGCCGGAACATGATCAATACCCATAGCTTGTAGGGAGGCAGGGTTACCATGGTGTAAGGACTTGTAGTGCCTTGCCATGGGGTAGTCTTCATTGCCTACCCGTATGGCGTACTTGTGTTCCGTCAAGCGATCTTGAAGGCGTCTCTTTGTCCGTCCAATGTAGAACACCTTGCACTGTGGACATTCCAGTCTATAGATGACATGAGTGGTTTTGCAGTTAATAAAATGCTTGAGGTAATACTCCATTTTAGAAGCTGTGTCAACAAAATACTTTTTCTGTACAATATTACTGCAATGGTTGCACTGGTAACATTTAAAAGAGCCCTTGGGTTTGTGGTCAAGCCAAGTTTTTTGAGAGTCACCCGGAAGGTAACTGTGGACTAATTTGTCATTTAGGGTAGGACATCTCTTAAAGCTTATGACTGGTGGTTCAGGAAAGACTTGGCGTAGTAGCGTATCACTTTGGATGATTCCCCAATTATTTTTAATGATTCTTTTAATGTTCTCTGCTTCAGTGCTGTATTTTGTAACAAAATACACTCTCTCTGATGTATCACGGGGCACTCCTCTTCGTAACAAGTTCTCTCTGTCAAGTAATCCAGCCCTTATACCTGCATCTTTCAGGACCTGAACGCTGTAGCCCCGATCCAAAAAGCGATTCTCCAATTCTGCAGATTTGACACTGTAGTCTGTTTCCTGATCGCAAATTCTACGGACTCTTTGGAATTGGCCATATGGAATATTCTCTTTTAGCCTTTTGGGGTGAAAACTGTCTGCCCTCAGAATGGTATTCCCATCTGTAGGCTTCCTAAAGATTGATGTGTGCAAACAACCTTTGTCATTTTTACTAATATCGAGGTCCAAAAAATGAATGTTATCCTTGCTGTATTCCATAGTTAGTTTGATGTTAGGGTTAATGCTGTTGAGGTATTGGTGGAAGGAAATAAGTTCATCTTCTGAGCCGGACCAAAACAGGCAAACATCATCAATATAGCGTCCCCACCATATAATCCGGTCAAAGAAATGGTTATTAGAAGGATCCAAAATGAAGTCATTTTCCCATTTACCCAAGTACAAACCAGCGTAGGAAGGGCTGTAGCAAGCTCCCATGGCACATCCTTTGACCTGTTTGAAAATACGGTCCTGGAAGATAAAGATGTTATGGTTAAGAGTCCATTCAGTCAGTGATACAATGAATTCTGTAGGAGGCACCTCAGTTTCAGGCCGGGTACTCAAGAAATGGGGCATCGCTGCCAAACCTTGTTCATGTTCAATGGTGGTGTATAGAGACTCCACATCCATGGTGACTAAAAAAGAAGCTGTACCTATATTCTTCAATTCCTTAATTTTGTTCAACACATCTGTGGTATCTTGAAGATAGGCTGGAAGTGACAACAGAAAAGGCTTAATAAAGTAATCAATGTACTTAGAGATGGGTTCTGTCAGACTTTCATTACCACTAATGACTGGTCTGCCTGGGGGGTTTTCAAGATTTTTGTGGATTTTTGGAAGAAGGTAAAAAGAGGCCATACGCGGACTGCCATTGAAAAGAAATTTGAACTCATTGTCTGAAATGTAACCATTTTCCTTAGCTTCTGTGAGGATCCCTTTCAAATCAGCTTTTAGGTCCTCTGTAGGGTTGAAGGTAAGAGATTGGTAGAATTCGTCATTGTCTAATTGACGGTAGGCTTCTGTCACATATTTGTCTTTACACCACACTACTGTAGCACCACCTTTGTCAGCTTTTTTAATTACAGCTCCTAGCCTCTCAGAGGTTACTGAGGTACAATACAGCTACTAGCCTCTTTCTCTCTGAGGTTCCTGAGGTACAATACAGCTACTAGCCTCTCAGAGGTTACTGGGGTACAATACAGCTACTAGCCTCTCAGAGGTTCCTGAGGTACAATACAGCTACTAGCCTCTCAGGGGTTACTGAGGTACAATACAGCTACTAGCCTCTCAGAGGTTACTGAGGTACAATACAGCTACTAGCCTCTCAGAGGTTCCTGAGGTACAATACAGCTACTAGCCTCTCAGAGGTTCCTGAGGTACAATACAGCTACTAGCCTCTCAGAGGTTCCTGAGGTACAATACAGCTACTAGCCTCTCTGAGGTTTCTAAGGTACAATACAGCTACTAGCCTCTCTCTCTCTCTCTCTGAGGTTGCTGAGGTACAATACAGCTCCTAGCCTCCCTCTCTCTCTCAGAGGTTGCTGAGGTATTGTAGAGCTTCAGTGCATTCAGAGCAGCCCTGGTCCCTGTGACCGCTTGGCTGGATAGCTGACTGGTTGGCTGGTTGGCTGGCTGCATACAAAGTGCTGTTTGATAGAGCCTTGGCAGGTGGGCAGGCGCTCTAAAAGCACCAATTACCCCTCACTACAAAGCACCACTATTCACCATTATTCCCTTACTAAAGCAGACATGTCACAGTGCAGCAGAGAGACCTGGGAAGTGTCTCAAATGGCACTCTATTCCCTATATAGTGCACTACCTTAGACCAGAACCCTATATAGTGCACTACTTTAGACCAGAACCCTATATAGTGCACTACTTTAGACCAGAACCCTATATAGTGCACTAATTTAGACCAGAACCCTATATAGTGCACTAATTTAGACCAGAACCCTATATAGTGCACTAATTTAGACCAGAACCCTATATAGTGCACTACTTTAGACCAGAGCGCTATATAGTGCGCTACTTTAGACCAGAACCCTATATAGTGCACTACTTTAGACCAGAACCCTACATAGTGCACTACTTTAGACCAGAACCCTATTCCCTATATAGTGCACTACTTTAGACCAGAACCCTACATAGTGCACTACTTTAGACCAGAGCCATAGGGGCCTATATAGGGAATAGGGTGCCATTTGTGATGCAGAGAGCTTGGCCTGGGTCCTCGTTCCTGTCACAGGGACACAGCCAAGTCTCCTCAGCCTTATTTCACCCATATAAATCCTAATTCACCTTATAAACCGTCCCACCAGCTCTCTCTCTCTAACCCTACCCCTCTCTTTTGTCCTTGCTCTAGGGACTAAGTTTCCCACATGAAGTATCAACAGACTAGAGAATTTAGAGGAAGTTAATGAATTGAGTTTATTTATTCAAAAAGGCCAATATATTTTCAATCTATTCATGAGGCGACACATGGAAACTGGTACTTACCATGCCAGAGTGGACGGTGTCCTGCTCGATGTGTCTGGAAACTGGTACTTACCATGCCAGAGTGGACGGTGTCCTGCTCGATGTGTCTGGAAACTGGTACTTACCATGCCAGAGTGGACGGTGTCCTGCTCGATGTGTCTGGAAACTGGTACTTACCATGCCAGAGTGGACGGTGTCCTGCTCGATGTGTCTGGAAACTGGTACTTACCATACCAGAGTGGACGGTGGCCTGCTCGATATATCTGGCGATCCCCGTCACAAAGGCATTACGGTCTTCAAAGTTGGTGTTGAAGTTGGGCTGTGCAAAGAGACGGGATGTTAGATTGGAATCAAAGGAATTCTACCAACTAGCTCTGTGCATAGCGCACATGAATACTGTAATTAGCTGATGCATGAGGGAGGAGGGCAGGGGCTCAATGCAGAGCTGCTGGTCTGAGAACAGTTCTTACCTGGTACATGAGGGGCGGCAGGTAGCCTAGTGGTTAGAGTGTAGAGGTGGCAGGTAGCCTAGTGGTTAGAGTGGAGGGACGGCAGGTAGCCTAGTGGTTAGAGTGTAGGGGCGGCAGGTAGCCTAGTGGTTAGAGTGGAGGGACGGCAGGTAGCCTAGCGGTTAGAGTGGAGGGGCGGCAGGTAGCCTAGCAGTTAGAGTGTAGAGGAGGCAGGTAGCCTAGTGGTTAGAGTGGAGGGGCGGCAGGTAGACTAGTGGTTAGAGTGGAGGGGCGGCAGGTAGCCTAGTGGTTAGAGTGGAGGGGCGGCAGGTAGCCTAGTGGTTAGAGTGTAGAGGCGGCAGGTAGCCTAGTGGTTAGAGTGTAGAGGCGGCAGGTAGCCTAGTGGTTAGAGTGTAGGGGCGGCAGGTAGCCTAGTGGTTAGAGTGTAGAGGTGGCAGGTCGTCTATTGGTTAGAGTGGAGGGGCGGCAGGCAGCCTAGTGGTTAGAGTGGAGGGGCGGCAGGTAGCCTAGTGGTTAGAGTGGAGGGGCGGCAGGTAGCCTAGTGGTTAGAGTGTTGGGCCAGTAACCGAAAGGTTGTTGGATCGAATCCCTGAGCTGACAAGGTAAAAATCTGTCGTTCAGCCCCTGAACAAGGTAGTTAACTTCTTTGGGACTACGGGGCAGTATTGAGTAGCTTGGATGAAAAGGTGCTCAGAGTAAACTGCCTGCTACTCAGGCCCAAAAGCTAGAATATGCATATAATTAGTAGATTTGGATAGAAAACACTCTGAAGTTTCTAAAACTGTTTGAATGATGTCTGTGAGTATAACAGAACTCATATGGCAGGTAAAAACCTGAGAAAAGAATCCAACCAGGAAGTGGGAAATCTGAGGTTTGTAGGTTTTCAAGTCTGTGCCTATCCAATATACAGTGTCTATGGGGTCATATTGCACTTCCTAAGGCTTCCACTAGATGTCAACAGTCTTTAGAACCTTGTTTCAGGCTTCTACTGTGAAGGGGGAGAGAATGAGAGCTGTTTCAACCAGGTGTTTGGCAGAATGCCATGAGCTCAGTCAGGCGCGCGCCCGTGAGAGGTAGCTGCGTTCCTTTTCCTTTCTAAAGACAAAGGAATTCTCCGGTTGAAACATTATTGAATATTTTTGTTAAAAACATCCTAAAGATTGATTCTATACATCGTTTGACATGTTTCTACGAACTGTAATTTAACTTTTTGACTTTTCGTCTGGCCTGCGTGAATTTGTATTTGTGAACTAAACGCGTGAACAAAAAGGAGGTATTTGGACATAAATGATGGACTTTATCGAACAAAATAAACATTTATTGTGGAACTGGGATTCCTGGGAGTGCATTCTGATGAAGATCATCAAAGGTAAGTGAATATTTATAATGCTATTTTCTGACTTCTGTTGACTCCAACATGGCGGGTACCTTTATAGCTTGTTTTGGTCTCCGAGCGCTGTACTCAGATTATTGCATGGTGTGCTTTTTTCAGTAAAGCTTTTTTGAAATCTGACACAGCGGTTGCATTAAGGAGAAGTATATCTATAATTCCATGTATAACACTTGTATTTTCATCAACATTTATGATGAGTATTTCTGTAAATTGATGTGGCTCTCTGCAAAATCACCGGATGTTTTGGAAGCAAAACATTACTGAACATGGCGCCAATGTAAACGGAGGTTTTTGGATATAAATATGAACTTTATCGAACAAAACAAACATGTATTGTGTAACATGAAGTCCTATGAGTGTCATCTGATGAAGATCCTCAAAAGGTTAGTGATTCATTTTCTCGCTATTTCTGCTTTTTTATGACTCCTCTCTTTGGCTGGAAAAATGGCTGTGTTTTTCTGTGGCTAGGTGCTGACCTAACATAATCACATGGTATGCTTTCGTCGTAAAGCCTTTTTGAAATCGGACACTGTGGTGGGATTAACAACGAATGTATCTTTAAAATGGTGTGTAATACTTGTATGTCTGAGGAATTTTAATTATGAGATTTCTGTTGTTTGAATTTGGCTCCCTGCAGTTTCACTGGCTGTTGTCAACTCGATCCCGTTAACGGAATTTGAGCCAAAAGAAGTTAACCCACTGTTCCCTGGTAGGCCGTCATTGTAAATAAGAATTTGTTCTTAACTGACTTGCCTAGTTAAATAAATGTTAAAAAAATAAATGAGGGAGGAGGGCAGGGGCTCGATGCAGGGCTGCTGGTCTGGGAACAGTTCTTACCTGGTACATTAGGGAGGAGGGCAGGGGCTCGATGCAGGGCTGCTGGTCTGGGAACAGTTCTTACCTGGTACATTAGGGAGGAGGGCAGGGGCTCGATGCAGGGCTGCTGGTCTGGGAGAGGCAGCTCCTCCAGAAGGTCCACATTGGACAGAGCATCCTCCAGCGTTACCGTGGACGCCATGATGCTGCTGGAACAACACACAGATATAGGAGTTAGAGATATGATGCTGCTGGAACAGACGGCGCCGGAGAGGAAGGCGTGTCCCCAACCTCTTGTGTTTTTTGGTTCATTTATTTGCAACTTATTGTTTTACTTATTTTGAACATAATGTTGCAGTTACCGAAAATACCGTCCATCATCAGGACCGCGGTTACTCACCACGGACTAGCAGAATCCTTTTTTTTCCCCTTTCCCGACGCGAAGGATATACCGATTTCTCGCGGAAGATTAACCTACCAACTGGACATTAAAAACTGTTACATCTTATGCTTCATGGAGTCGTGGCTGAATGACGACACTATCAACATACAGCTGGCTGGTTATACGCTGTGACACTATCAATATACAGCTGGCTGGTTATACGCTGTGACACTATCAATATACAGCTGGCTGGTTATACGCTGTGATACTATCAACATACAGCTGGCTGGTTATACGCTGTGATACTATCAACATACAGCTGGCTGGTTATACGCTGTGATACTATCAACATACAGCTGGCTGGTTATACGCTGTGACACTATCAACATACAGCTGGCTGGTTATACGCTGCACCGGCAGGCTGTGACACTATCAACATACAGCTGGCTGGTTATACGCTGTGATACTATCAACATACAGCTGGCTGGTTATACGCTGTGATACTATCAACATACAGCTGGCTGGTTATACGCTGTGATACTATCAACATTCAGCTGGCTGGTTATACGCTGTGATACTATCAACATACAGCTGGCTGGTTATACGCTGTGATACTATCAACATACAGCTGGCTGGTTATACGCTGTGACACTATCAACATACAGCTGGCTGGTTATACGCTGTGATACTATCAACATACAGCTGGCTGGTTATACGCTGTGACACTATCAACATACAGCTGGCTGGTTATACGCTGTGACACTATCAACATACAGCTGGCTGGTTATACGCTGCACCGGCAGGCTGTGACACTATCAACATACAGCTGGCTGGTTATACACTGCACCGGCAGGATAGAACAGCGGTGTCTGGTAAGACAAGGGACGGCGGACTATGTATTTTTGTAAATAACAGCTGGTGCACGATATCTAAGGAAGTCTCAAGCCATTACTCGCCTGAGGTAGAGTATCTCATGATAAGCTGTAGACCACACTATCTACCTAGAGAGTTGTCATCTGTATTTTTACATTTTTCGTAGCTTTTTTTACATACCACCACAGTCAGAGGCACTAAGACTAGAGGTCAACCGATTAATCGGAATGGCCGATTAATTAGGGCCGATTTCAAGTTTTCATAACAAATCGGTCATCTGCATTTTTGGACACCGATTGTGAGGATTACATTGCACTCCACGAGGAGACTGCGTGGAAGGCTGACCACCTGTTATGTGAGTGCAGCAAGAAGGGAAGTTGCTAGCTAGCATTAAACTTAACTTATCTAACATAATCACTAGTTAACTACACATGGTTGATGATATTACTAGTTTATCTAGCTTGTCCCGCGTTGCATTTAAATCGATGCAGTGCCTGTTAATTTCTCATCGAATCACAGCCTACTTCAAATCTAATTGTATTTGTCACATACACATGGTTAGCAGATGTTAATGCGAGTGTAGCGAAATGCTTGTGCTTCTAGTTCCGACAATGCAGTAATAACCAACAAGTAATCTAACCTAACAATTCCACAACTACTACCTTATACACACAAGTGTAAAGGGATAAATAATAATATGTACATAAAGATATATGAATGAGTGATGGTACAGAACGGCATAGGCAAGATGCAGTAGATGGTATAGAGTACAGTATATACATATGTGTCACGCCCTGGCCTTAGTATTCTTTGTTTTCTTTATGTGTCTAGTGTAGTTGTCTAGTTATGTCTATGGCTGCCTAGATTGGTTCTCAATTAGAGGCAGCTGTGGTTCATTGTCTCTGATTGAGAGCCATATTTAAGGCAGTCATAGGCATTGGGGTTTTGTGGGTAATTGTCTATGTTGAACGTTTGTTGCTTGTCATTGCACTTACGTCATTTAGCTTCACGGTCGTTTGTTGTTTTGTTTAGTTTGTATTCAGTGTTCGTTTCGTGTTTTTCCTTTCTCTAAATAAAAGAGAATGTATTTTGCACCCGCTGCGCCTTGGTCCTCTCTCTCAGACGATCGTGACAATATGAGATGAGGTATGTAAACATAAAGTGGCATAGTTTAAAGTGGCTAGTGATACATGTATTACATAAAGATGGCAAGATGCAGTAGATGATATAGAGTACAGTATATACATATACATATGAGATGAGTAATGTAGGATATGTAAACATTATATTAAGTGGCATTGTTTAACGTGGCCAGTGATACATTTTTACATAATTTCCATCAATTCCCATTATTAAAGTGGCTGGAGTTGAGTCAGTATGTTGGCAGCGGCCACTAAATGTTAGTGGTGGCTATTTAACAGTCTGATGGCCTTGAGATAGAAGCTGTTTTTCAGTCTCTCGGTCC
Source organism: Salvelinus fontinalis (assembly GCF_029448725.1). Taxonomy (NCBI): domain Eukaryota; kingdom Metazoa; phylum Chordata; class Actinopteri; order Salmoniformes; family Salmonidae; genus Salvelinus; species Salvelinus fontinalis. Next base: position 54,580,576 of record NC_074676.1, read on the forward strand.
CTGCTTTGATGCACCTGTACTGACCTCGCCTTCTGGATGATAGCGGGGTGAACAGGCAGTGGCTCGGGTGGTTGTTGTCCTTGATGATCTTTATGGCCTTCCTGTGACATCGGGTGGTGTAGGTGTCCTGGAGGGCAGGTAGTTTGCCCCCGGTGATGCGTTGTGCAGACCTCACTACCCTCTGGAGAGCCTTACGGTTGTGGGCGGAGCAGTTGCCGTACCAGGCGGTGATACAGCCCGACAGGATGCTCTCGATTGTGCATCTGTAGAAGTTTGTGAGTGCTTTTGGTGACAAGCCGAATTTCTTCAGCCTCCTGAGGTTGAAGAGGAGCTGCTGCGCCTTCTTCACAACGCTGTCTGTGTGGGTGGACCAATTCAGTTTGTCCGTGATGTGTACACCGAGGAACTTTCCACCTTCTCCACTACTGTCCCGTCGATGTGGACAGGGGGGTGCTCCCTCTGCTGTTTCCTGAAGTCCACAATCATCTCCTTTGTTTTGTTGACGTTGAGTGTGAGGTTATTTTCCTAACACCACACTCCGAGGGCCCTCACCTCCTCCCTGTAGGCCGTCTCGTCGTTGTTGGTAATCAAGCCTACCACTGTAGTGTCGTCCGCAAACTTGATGATTGAGTTGGAGGCGTGCATGGCCACGCAGTCGTGGGTCTCGAGCTTGATGACGAGTTTGGAAGGTACTATGGTGTTAAATGCTGAGCTGTAGTCGATGAACAGCATTCTCACATAGGTATTCCTCCTGTCCAGATGGGTTAGGGCAGTGTGCAGTGTGGTTGCGATTGCGTCGTCTGTGGACCTATTGGGTCGGTAAGCAAATTGGAGTGGGTCTAGGGTGTCAGGTAGGGTGGAGGTGATATGGTCCTTGACTAGTCTCTCAAAGCACTTCATGATGATGGAAGTGAGTGCTACGGGGCGGTAGTCGTTTAGCTCAGTTACCTTAGCTTTCTTGGGAACAGGAACAATGGTGACCCTCTTGAAGCATGTGGGAACAGCAGACTGGGATAAGGATTGATTGAATATGTCCTTAAACACACCAGCCAGCTGGTCTGCGCATGCTCTGAGGACGCGGCTGGGAATGCCGCCTGGGCCTGCAGCCTTGCGAGGGTTAACACGTTTAAATGTTTTACTCATCTCGGCTGCAGTGAAGGAGAGCCCGCAGGTTTTGGTAGCGGGCCGTGTCAGTGGCACTGTATTGTCCTCAAAGCGAGCAAAAAAGTTATTTAGTCTGTCTGGGAGCAAGACATCCTGGTCCGCGACGGGGCTGGTTTTCTTTTTGTAATCGGTGATTGACTGTAGACCCTGCCACATACCTCTTGTGTCTGAGCTGTTGAATTGCGACTCTACTTTGTCTCTATACTGGGACATAGCTTGTTTGATTGCCTTGCGGAGGGAATAGCTACACTGTTTGTATTCGGTCATGTTTCCGGTCACCTTGCCCTGGTTAAAAGCAGTGGTTCGCGCTTTCAGTTTCACGCGAATGCTGCCATCAATCCACGGTTTCTGGTTTGGGAATGTTTTAATCGTTGCTGTGGGTACGACATCGTCAATGCACTTTCTAATGAACTCGCTCACCGAATCAGCGTATTCGTCAATGTTGTTGTTGGACGCAATGCGGAACATATCCCAGTCCACGTGATCGAAGCAGTCTTGAAGCGTGGAATCAGATTGGTCGGACCAGCGTTGAACAGACCTGAGCGCGGGAGCTTGCTGTTTTAGTTTCTGTTTGTAGGCTGGAAGCAACAAAATGGAGTCGTGGTCAGCTTTTCCGAAAGGAGGGCGGGGGAGGGCCTTATATGCGTCGCGGAAGTTAGTATAACAATGATCCATGGTTTTACCAGCCCTGGTAGCACAATCGATATGCTGATAGAATTTAGGGAGTTTTGTTTTCAGATTAGCCTTGTTAAAATCCCCAGCTACGATGAATGCAGCCTCAGGGTGTGTGGTTTCCAGTTTACAAAGAGTCAGATAAAGTTCGTTCAGGGCCATCGATGTGTCTGCTTGGGGGGGAATATATACGGCTGTGATTATAATCGAAGAGAATTCCCTTGGTAGATAATGCGGTCGACATTTGATTGTGAGGAGTTCTAGATCAGGTGAACAGAATGACTTGAGTTCCTGTATGTTGTTATGATCACACCACGTCTCGTTAATCATAAGGCATACACCCCCGCCTCTCTTCTTACCAGAAAGATGTTTGTTTCTGTCGGCGCGATGCGTGAAGAAACCAGCTGGCTGCACCGACTCCGTTAGCGTCTCTTGAGTTAGCCATGTTTCCGTGAAGCAGAGAACGTTACAATCTCTGATATTATATCTCTCTGGAATGTTACCCTTGCTCGGATTTCATCAACCTTATTGTCAAGAGACTGGACATTGGCGAGTAGTATGCTAGGGAGTGGAGCGCGATGTGCCCGTCTCCGAAGCCTGTCCAGGACACCGCTTTGTTTGCCCCGTTTACAGAGTCGTTGTTTAGGGTCGCCGGCTGGGATCAGGTCCATTGTACTGGGTGGAAGGCAAAACACAGGATCCGCATCGGGAAAGTCATATTCCTGGTTGTAACGATGGTGAGTTGACGTTGCTCTTATATTCAGTAGTTCCTCCCGACTGTATGTAATGAAACCTAAGATTACCTGGTGTACCAATGTAAGGAATAACACATAAAAAAAACGAAATACTGCATAGTTTCCTAGGAACGCGAAGCGAGGCGGCCATCTCGGTCGGCGCCGGAAGTTCTTCGCCAAACAGGTGATGATTTAACAAGCGCATTGGCAAGAAAAGCACTGTCGTTGCACCAATGTGTACCTAACCATAAACATCAATGCCTTTCTTAAAATCAATACACAAGTATATATTTCTAAACCTGCATATTTAGTTCATGCTAACATAAATGTATTTTAACTAGGGAAAATGTGTCACTTCTCCGTGTAAGCAGTCAGGGTATATGCAGCAGTTTGGACTCTCCACATTGACTCTGTACCGTAACTCCCTGTATATAGCCTCCACATTGACTCTGTACCGTAACACCCTGTATATAGCCTCCACATTGACTCTGTACCGGTACCCCCTGTATATAGCCTCCACATTGACTCTGTACCGTAACACCCTGTATATAGCCTCCACATTGACTCTGTACCGGTACCCCCTGTATATAACCTCCACATTGACTCTGTACCGGTACCCCCTGTATATAGCCTCCACATTGACTCTGTACCGGTACCCCCTGTATATAGCCTCCACATTGACTCTGTACCGGTACCCCCTGTATATAGCCTCCACATTGACTCTGTACCGGTACCCCCTGTATATAGCCTCCACATTGACTCTGTACCGGTACCCCCTGTATATAGCCTCCACATTGAATCTGTACCGGTACCCCCTGTATATAGCCTCCACATTGACTCTGTACCGGTACCCCCTGTATATAGCCTCCACATTGACTCTGTACCGGTACCCCCTGTATATAGCCTCCACATTGACTCTGTACCGGTACCCCCTGTATATAGCCTCCACATTGACTCTGTACCGGTACCCCCTGTATATAGCCTCCACATTGACTCTGTACCAGTACCCCCTGTATATAGCCTCCACATTGACTCTGTACCCCTGTATATAGCCTCCACATTGACTCTGTACCCCTGTATATAGCCTCCATATTGACTCTGTACCCCTGTATATAGCATCCAAATTTACTCTGTACCGGTACCCCCTGTATATAGCCTCCACATTGACTCTGTACCGTAATACCCTGTATATAGCCTCCCCATTGACTATGTACCGGTAGCCCCTGTATATAGCCTCCACATTGACTCTGTACCGGTACCCCCTGTATATAGCCTCCACATTGACTCTGTACCGGTACCCCCTGTATATAACCTCCACATTGACTCTGTACCGTAACACCCCTGTATATAGCCTCCACATTGACTCTGTACCGGTACCCCCTGTATATAACCTCCACATTGACTCTGTACCGTAACACCCCTGTATATAGCCTCCACATTGACTCTGTACCGTAACACCCCTGTATATAGCCTCCACATTGACTCTGTACCGGTACCCCCTGTATATAGCCTCCACATTGACTCTGTACCGTAACACCCTGTATATAGCCTCCACATTGACTCTGTACCGTAACACCCTGTATATAGCCTCCACATTGACTCTGTACCGTAACACCCTGTATATAGCCTCCACACTGACTCTGTACCGTAACACCCTGTATATAGCCTCCACATTGACTCTGTACCGTAACACCCTGTATAGAGCCTCCACATTGACTCTGTACCGGTACCCCCTGTATATAGCCTCCACATTGACTCTGTACCGTAACACCCTGTATATAGCCTCCACATTGACTCTGTACCGGTACCCCCTGTATATAGCCTCCACATTGACTCTGTACCGGTACCCCCTGTATATAGCCTCCACATTGACTCTGTACCGTAACACCCTGTATAGAGCCTCCACATTGACTCTGTACTGTAACACCCTGTATATAACCTCCACATTGACTCTGTACCGGTACACCCTGTATATAGCCTCCACATTGACTCTGTACCGTAACACCCTGTATATAGCCTCCACATTGACTCTGTACCGGTACCCCCTGTATATAACCTCCACATTGACTCTGTACCGGTACCCCCTGTATATAGCCTCCACATTGACTCTGTACCGGTACCCCCTGTATATAGCCTCCACATTGACTCTGTACCGGTACCCCCTGTATATAGCCTCCACATTGACTCTGTACCGGTACCCCCTGTATATAGCCTCCACATTGACTCTGTACCGGTACCCCCTGTATATAGCCTCCACATTGAATCTGTACCGGTACCCCCTGTATATAGCCTCCACATTGACTCTGTACCGGTACCCCCTGTATATAGCCTCCACATTGACTCTGTACCGGTACCCCCTGTATATAGCCTCCACATTGACTCTGTACCGGTACCCCCTGTATATAGCCTCCACATTGACTCTGTACCGGTACCCCCTGTATATAGCCTCCACATTGACTCTGTACCAGTACCCCCTGTATATAGCCTCCACATTGACTCTGTACCCCTGTATATAGCCTCCACATTGACTCTGTACCCCTGTATATAGCCTCCATATTGACTCTGTACCCCTGTATATAGCATCCAAATTTACTCTGTACCGGTACCCCCTGTATATAGCCTCCACATTGACTCTGTACCGTAATACCCTGTATATAGCCTCCCCATTGACTATGTACCGGTAGCCCCTGTATATAGCCTCCACATTGACTCTGTACCGGTACCCCCTGTATATAGCCTCCACATTGACTCTGTACCGGTACCCCCTGTATATAGCCTCCACATTGTACCGTAACACCCTGTATATAACCTCCACATTGACTCTGTACCGTAACACCCTGTATATAGCCTCCACATTGACTCTGTACCGTAACACCCTGTATATAGCCTCCACACTGACTCTGTACCGTAACACCCTGTATATAGCCTCCACATTGACTCTGTACCGTAACACCCTGTATAGAGCCTCCACATTGACTCTGTACTGTAACACCCTGTATATAACCTCCACATTGACTCTGTACCGGTACACCCTGTATATAGCCTCCACATTGACTCTGTACCGGTACCCCCTGTATATAGCCTCCACATTGACTCTGTACCGGTACACCCTGTATATAGCCTCCACATTGACTCTGTACCGTAACACCCTGTATATAGCCTCCACATTGACTCTGTACCGTAACACCCTGTATATAGCCTCCACATTGACTCTGTACCGGTACCCCCTGTATATAGCCTCCACATTGACTCTGTACCGTAACACCCTGTATACAGCCTCCACATTGACTCTGTACCGTAACACCCTGTATATAGCCTCCACATTGACTCTGTACCGGTACCCCCTGTATATAGCCTCCACATTGACTCTGTACCAGTACCCCCTGTATATAGCCTCCACATTGACTCTGTACCGTAACACCCTGTATATAGCCTCCACATTGACTCTGTACCGTAACACCCTGTATATAGCCTCCACATTGACTCTGTACCAGTACCCCCTGTATATAGCCTCCACATTGACTCTGTACCGGTACCTCCTGTATATAGCCTCCACATTGACTCTGTACCGGTACCCCCTGTATATAGCTTCCACATTGACTCTGTACCGTAACACCCTGTATATAGCCTCCACATTGACTCTGTACCGTAACACCCTGTATATAGCCTCCACATTGACTCTGTACCGGTACTCAGCTGTTCTGCCTGCGGTTATGGAACCGCCACCTGTCCCAGACCTGTTGTTTTTCAACTCTTAATGATCAGCTATGAAAAGCCAACTGAGATTTATTCCTGATTATTATTTGACCATGCTTGTCACTTATGAACATTTTTGAACATCTTGGCATAGTTCTGTTATAATCTCCACCCGGCACAGCCAGAAGAGGACTGGTCACCCCTCATAGCCTGGTTCCTCTCTAGGTTTCTTCCTAGGTTTTGACCTTTCTAGGGAGTTTTTCCTAGCCACCGTGCTTCTACGCCTGCATTCTAGCTGTTTGGGGTTTTAGGCTGGGTTTCTGTACAGCACTTAGAGATATTAGCTGATGTACGAAGGGCTATATAAAATAAACTTGATTGATTGATTGATTGATATGATGCAGCTTTCAAGTTGAAGGCGATCGATCTGGCTGTTGGAAAAGGAAATAGAGCTGCTGCACGGGAGCCTTAATGAGTCGATGATAAGACGTTGGAACTGTGCAGATCCGACTGAAAGCCATAACAATCGCCACCGCAATGAAGTTTGACTTTCTTGGTAGGCTACTGTTTACTGCTATTTATTTTTGTTACAAGCCGTGTTTCGTTTAAAAGCCTATTTATTTTTGTTACAAGCCGTGTTTCGTTTAAAGGCTGTGTAAAGTTCATTTGTTTCAATGTACCCGTAGGCACTTGCAGCTTATAGACGTGCGGTTTATTTATGTACAAAATACATATTTGTAAAAAATTCAGTGGGTACGGCTTATATTCAGGTGCGCTTAATAGTCCAGCAATTACGGTACCTGTTGTATTCGGGGCATGTGACAAATAAAATGTATATATTTATATATTTTTTTATATATATAAATGATAAGATAGTTTGACAACCTTGTCTTTTTAAATGATATCAAAACCATTTATATTTTCCAGTGATGAAGACAAGGATATCTCATGGTACCATTCAGGTCCGAAACGTCACTTTCTGACCACTTCTACAAATGGGCAAATATATCTGGAAGGTTTCATTCAAATCGAAAGGGGTGCTGTCAAAAAAGTGATTGAATTCAAATGGATTTACCCCCATAAGAGGCTTAACTGCTCTGGTATCAGGAATAGCCCTAGGAGAGGGAGAGAGAGCAGCAGCACAGGAAACAGAGACCCACAGCTAGTCCTAACTGAGACAGACAGGAAACAGAGAACCACAGGTTGTCCTAACTGAGACTGACAGGAAACAGAGAACCACAGCTAGTCCTAACTGAGACAGACAGGAAACAGAGAACCACAGGTTGTCCTAACTGAGACTGACAGGAAACAGAGAACCACAGCTAGTCCTAACTGAGACAGACAGGAAACAGAGAACCACAGGTTGTCCTAACTGAGACAGACAGGAAACAGAGAACCACAGCTAGCCCTAACTGAGACAGACAGGAAACAGAGAACCACAGGTTGTCCTAACTGAGACTGACAGGAAACAGAGAACCACAGCTAGTCCTAACTGAGACAGACAGGAAACAGAGAACCACAGGTTGTCCTAACTGAGACTGACAGGAAACAGAGAACCACAGGTTGTCCTAACTGAGACTGACAGGAAACAGAGAACCACAGCTAGCCCTAACTGAGACAGACAGGAAACAGAGAACCACAGGTTGTCCTAACTGAGACTGACAAGAAACAGAGAACCACAGCTAGCCCTAACTGAGACAGAAAGGAAACAGAGAACCACAGGTTGTCCTAACTGAGACAGGAAACAGAGAGACACAGCTAGTCCTAACTGAGACAGACAGGAAACAGAGAGACACAGCTAGTCCTAACTAAGACAGGAAACAGAGAACCACAGGTTGTCCTAACTGAAACAGAGAACCACAGCTAGTCCTAACTGAGACAGACAGGAAACAGATAGACACAGCTAGTCCTAACTGAGACAGACAGGAAACAGAGAGACACAGCTAGTCCTAACTAAGACAGACAGGAAACAGAGAGACACAGGTAGTCCTAACTGAGACAGGAAACAGAGAGACACAGGTAGTCCTAACTAAGACAGACAGGAAACAGAGACACAGCTAGTCCTAACTAAGACAGACAGGAAACAGAGAGACACAGGTAGTCCTAACTGAGACAGGAAACAGAGAGACACAGGTAGTCCTAACTGAGACAGACAGGAAACAGAGAGACACAGGTAGTCCTAACTAAGACAGACAGGAAACAGAGAGACACAGGTAGTCCTAACTAAGACAGACAGGAAACAGAGAGACACAGGTAGTCCTAACTAAGACAGACAGGAAACAGAGAGACAGGTAGTCCTAACTGAGACAGGAAACAGAGAGACACAGGTAGTCCTAACTGAGACAGGAAACAGAGAACCACAGCTAGACCTAACTGAGACAGGAAACAGAGAGACACAGGTAGTCCTAACTAAGACAGACAGGAAACAGAGAGACACAGGTAGTCCTAACTGAGACAGGAAACAGAGAGACACAGGTAGTCCTAACTGAGACAGGAAACAGAGAGACAGGTAGTCCTAACTGAGACAGACAGGAAACAGAGAGACACAGGTAGTCCTAACTGAGACAGGAAACAGAGAGACACAGGTAGTCCTAACTAAGACAGACAGGAAACAGAGAGACAGGTAGTCCTAACTGAGACAGGAAACAGAGAGACACAGGTAGTCCTAACTGAGACAGACAGGAAACAGAGAGACAGGTAGTCCTAACTGAGACAGGAAACAGAGAGACACAGGTAGTCCTAACTGAGACAGGAAACAGAGAGACAGGTAGTCCTAACTGAGACAGACAGGAAACAGAGAGACACAGCTAGTCCTAACTGAGACAGGAAACAGAGAGACACAGGTAGTCCTAACTAAGACAGACAGGAAACACAGCTAGTCCTAACTGAGACAGACAGGAAACAGAGAGACACAAAATACAACAGATGACGCACAGAGAGATACATGCATCAAATCCTAACTGAGACAAACAGGAAACAGAGAACCACAGCTAGTCCTAACTGAGAGGAAACAGAGAACCACAGCTAGACCTAACTGAGACAGACAGGCTCTGGGGACACAGAGGGCTCTGGTCTAAAGTAGTGCACTATATAGGGAATAGGGTGCAGTTTGGAATGTAGCCCCAGAGCACAGTAAAGGCGTCCTCATGCTTCAATTCGGCTGTCGAACTGAACGAATGTGCTTGCATACTACCTTAAAAGACCTTAGTTATATTGCTGTTTTTCAAGCGGTTTGTCCATTTTGAGACACCGTAGCCAAAATAGTCAGAATTAATCTAAGATAACTCAATTCATTTAAAACTTTTTGCCAAGGAGATCTTAAGATGCTCAATTTTACATCTTACTAGAAATGTTGGGTTCAGTATTTCTCAATGAAAACATGTGCATGAAAATGAGTCGTCTCTCGTCGAATGACAAAGACTTTATTGAAGAATCCCTCCTGTCGACCAATCACAGACGAAGGGGCGTAGACTTTCGAATACTGACTTCAGCTTGTCTCCAAACAGGAGACAAGGGTTAGGGTTAGGGTTAGGATTAGGGTTAGGATCAGGGTCAGGGTTAGGTTCAGGATTAGGATCAGGGTCAGGGTTAGGGTCAACCCCCAGCGGAGGAACCCCCAGCGGAGGAACCCCCAGCGGAGGAACCCCCATGTCAGAAATATACACGGTGTGAAAACACAATAAACTCCTGCTGTCTAAATAACCGGTATGAAACCCCTGTAAATTAATGGACAGTTTGTATCCTACCCACCACCACAACAAATCCAGATATACCAGGGCCCAGATATACCGGGGACCAGATATAACGGGGTACATATATACCAGGGCCCAGATATACCGGGGACCAGATATAACGGGGTACATATATACCAGGGCCCTGATATACCAGGGGCCCAGATATAACGGGGGCCCAGATATACCAGGGTCTAGATATACCGGGGTCCAGATATAACGGGGCCTAGATATACCGGGGCCTAGATATACCGGGGCCTAGATATACCAGGGACCCAGATATACCAGGGGCCCAGATATACAGGGGCCCAGATATACCGGGGCCTAGATATACCGGGGCCTAGATATACCGGGGCCTAGATATACCGGGGACCAGATATACCGGGGCCTAGATATACCGGGGCCCAGATATACCGGGGTACAGATATACCAGGGCCCTGATATGCAGGGGCCTAGATACACCGGGGACCAGATATACCAGGAGCCCAGATATACCGGGGACCAGATATACCAGGGGACCAGATATACCAGGGGACCAGATATACCAGGGACCCAGATATACCAGGGGACCAGATATACCAGGGTCTAGATATACCAGGGTCTAGATATACCGGGGTCCCAGATATACCGGGGTCTAGATATACCGGGGTCTAGATATACCGGGGTCTAGATATACCGGGGTCTAGATATACCGGGGTCTAGATATACCGGGGTCCCAGATATACCGGGGACCAGATATACCGGGGACCAGATATACCGGGGCCTAGATATACCGGGGCCTAGATATACCGGGGAACTAGATATACCGGGGCCCAGATATACCGAGGTACAGATATACCGGGGTACAGATATACCGGGGCCTAGATATACCGGGGCCTAGATATACCGGGGACCAGATATACCGGGGACCAGATATACCGGGGCCCAGATATACCGGGGCACAGATATACCGGGGACCAGATATACCGGGGACCAGATATACCGGGGCCTAGATATACCGGGGCCTAGATATACCAGGGTCCTGTCGGCACCCTCCCCCATCTACAGATGCACTCTTTCACTTCTAAAAACAGCAACTCTCCTCCCACTCTTTCCTGTGCTTAGCCTGATCATACTAGGAAGGAATACGCTGAGAAAACACACAAACTGAGCTCCTTGCTGGAGGGTCACTAGACCTATCTGGTCTCAATATGGAAGTGTTGAGCTCAAAGAGAAGCTTCTCTTGAAGTGCGTGTGGCAAGTAAAACTGCAGAATGGATCCAGCATTGTGGACGTATGCCAAGGAACGACACAGTGGGGTTTTACAGAAACCTGGGACACTTCTCCCAAAACATCTAATATGAGTCATTAGAAACCAATCTAGCCTACTGCACAGCCCCAGTCAACACACATCTACAAAGACATGTAGTTTCATCATTTACCTAACAGAGATCTGTTTCAAATACATCCCCCCCCCCCCTTTTAAAAAAACATCTCATTATCCAGAGCAATGGCCATGACTTTAGTTCAGAAACAATTATAAAAATGTCGACTTTGAAACCTCTATTCCTCAAAATAACAGTCAATTATTTGGAGCACTGGTTTAACGTTGTCTTTTGTCATTGGTTTGTTAGTCAACAACAACAAAGCTCACTTTTCTCTGAAGAAGCACGAATTGTGCGAAACGTCAGGAATTTTTTCTTCTTAAATTGTTCAAAAATTTAAGATTTTAATTTAAAATTTAAGAAGAAAAAAATTCCTGACGTTTCGCACAATTCGTGCTTCTTCAGAGAAAAAGCACACCACCATCTATATACCACTATTACACTCCACCAACGTTGAAAATGATTCCTGCCCGTCTGACTCGCCTGTATGAGATTGACTCTCGAAGGGCGGATATATGTCCGATTCCTGAGCTGGAGAGCAGCCTGTTGGCCTGTGCCAAGATCCCAACTAGTCTGATTAGTCGCTCAGGAAATCGGGCCTACAGTAGAGCTTTAGACAAGGAAAATGTATGTGCGGTTAATCTAGTTGCCTTTTCTTTCATGAATCAACACAATAAACACATCACTATTTATTTTGCCGTATAAATTCGATAAAACGCGACTTTTCTTGTGCACAAAACCCGTAACTAGAAAAACAAGGTGAATACATAAAAAGACAACACCCATTGATAAACACAAACCCAGAAAGAAACATCCCAGAAAGTTTGAGGCGCTGGCTAACGTCAGTCACTACACAGCGTCAACCTACCCAGCTGACGATAGTACAGTAACTAGCTACTCACCCCGAGTTATTTTCCTGGGAATTTGGTCCTCTTAACCAAATTAAAAACCCTTCTAAAACTACTATTCACAATCTGGACGCTCCTGAAACGCAATGGTGGTAGAAAGGCAAAGATATCCCAGTTTGTAGAAAGTGAAATCTTCTTCCCTTGAAAATGTTACAGAGGAAGCAGGGGAGGATTTGTGTGGAGCAGGGAGTTTCTGTCCCACTGACTGAATCAAAGAAATAGTTATTCTTCTTAGGTATCATGACATTCCTATATTTGTTTGTGCATGCTGCCACCTACTGTGCGGGAGTGTGAGGTCAAGGACGTTACAGTGGGTGAAACAGAAATACAAAAAGGTGGAAAGGAAAAATGACACGATTACAAATGACCAACTAACATCTGTATACCACTATTAACCACCACCATCTATATACCACTATTACACACCACCATCTATATACCACTATTACACACCACCATCTATATACCACTATTACACACCACCATCTATATACCACTATTACACACCACCATCTATATACCACTATTACACACCACCATCTATATACCACTATTACATACCACCATCTATATACCACTATTACACACCACCATCTATATACCACTATTATATACCACCATCTATATACCACTATTACACACCACCATCTATATACCACTATTACACACCACCATCTATATACCACTATTACACACCACCATCTATATACCACTATTACACACCACCATCTATATACCACTATTACATACCACCATCTATATACCACTATTACACACCACCATCTATATACCACTATTACACACCACCAACTATATACCACTATTACACACCACCATCTATATACCACTATTACACACCACCAACTATATACCACTATTACATACCACCATCTATATACCACTATTACACACCACCATCTATATACCACTATTACACACCACCATCTATATACCACTATTACATCTACATCTGTATACCACTATTACACACCACCATCTATATACCACTATTACACACCACCATCTATATACCACTATTACACACCACCATCTATATACCACTATTACATCTACATCTATATACCACTATTACACACCACCATCTATATACCATCTATATACCACTATTACACACCACCATCTATATACCACTATTACATCTACATCTATATACCACTATTACACACCACCATCTATATACCACTATTACACACCACCATCTATATACCATCTATATACCACTATTACACACCACCATCTATATACCACTATTACATCTACATCTATATACCACTATTACACACCACCATCTATATACCATCTATATACCACTATTACACACCACCATCTATATACCACTATTACATCTACATCTATATACCACTATTACACACCACCATCTATATACCACTATTACATACCACCAACTAACATCTATAGACCACTATTACACACCACCATCTATATACCACTATTACACACCACCATCTATATACCACTATTACACACCACCATCTATATACCACTATTACACACCACCATCTATATACCACTATTACACACCACCATCTATATACCACTATTACATACCACCATCTATATACCACTATTACATACCACCAACTATATACCACTATTACACACCACTATCTATATACCACTATTACACACCACCATCTATATACCACTATTACACACCACCATCTATATACCACTATTACACACCACCATCTATATACCACTATTACACACCACCATCTATATACCACTATTACATACCACCATCTATATACCACTATTACACACCACCATCTATATACCACAATCTATATACCACTATTACACACCACCATCTATATACCACTATTACATACCACCATCTATATACCACTATTACACACCACCATCTATATACCACTATTACACACCACCATCTATATACCACTATTACACACCACCAACTAACATCTATATACCACTATTACATACCACCATCTATATACCACTATTACACACCACCATCTATATACCACCATCTATATACCACTATTACACACCACCATCTATATACCACTATTACACACCACCAACTAACATCTATATACCACTATTACACACCACCATCTATATACCACTATTACACACCACCATCTATATACCACTATTACACACCACCATCTATATACCACTATTATATACCACCATCTATATACCACTATTACACACCACCATCTATATACCACTATTACATACCACCATCTATATACCACTATTACACACCACCAACTATATACCACTATTACACACCACCATCTATATACCACTATTACACACCACCATCTATATACCACTATTACACACCACCATCTATATACCACTATTACACACCACCATCTATATACCACTATTACACACCACCATCTATATACCACTATTACACACCACCATCTATATACCACTATTACACACCACCAACTAACATCTATATACCACTATTACACACCACCATCTATATACCACTATTACACACCACCATCTATATACCACTATTACACACCACCATCTATATACCACTATTACATACCACCATCTATATACCACTATTACACACCACCAACTAACATCTATATACCACTATTACACACCACCATCTATATACCATCTATATACCACTATTACACACCACCATCTATATACCACTATTACACACCACCAACTATATACCACTATTACACACCACCATCTATATACCACTATTACACACCACCATCTATATACCACTATTACACACCACCAACTATATACCACTATTACACACCACCATCTATATACCACTATTACACACCACCATCTATATACCACTATTACACACCACCATCTATATACCACTATTACACACCACCATCTATATACCACTATTACACACCACCAACTATATACCACTATTACACACCACCATCTATATACCACTATTACACACCACCATCTATATACCACTATTACATACCACCATCTATATACCACTATTACACACCACCATCTATATACCACTATTACACACCACCAACTATATACCACTATTACACACCACCATCTATATACCACTATTACACACCACCATCTATATACCACTATTACACACCACCATCTATATACCACTACTACACACCACCATCTATATACCACTATTATATACCACCATCTATATACCACTATTACACACCACCAACTAACATCTATATACCACTATTACATACCACCATCTATATACCACTATTACACACCACCATCTATATACCACTATTACACACCACCATCTATATACCACTATTACACACCACCATCTATATACCACTATTACATACCACCATCTATATACCACTATTACACACCACCATCTATATACCACTATTACATACCACCATCTATATACCACGACTACACACCACTATCTATATACCACTATTACATACCACCATCTATATACCACTATTACACACCACCATCTATATACCACTATTACACACCACCATCTATATACCACTATTACATACCACCATCTATATACCACTATTACATACCACCAACTAACATCTATATACCACTATTACACACCACCATCTACCATCTATATACCACTATTACACACCACCATCTATATACCACTATTACATACCACCAACTAACATCTATATACCACTATTACATACCACCATCTATATACCACTATTACACACCACCATCTATATACCACTATTACATACCACCATCTATATACCACTATTACACACCACCATCTATATACCACTATTACATACCACCATCTATATACCACTATTACATACCACCATCTATATACCACTATTACACACCACCATCTATATACCACTATTACACACCACCATCTATATACCACTATTACACACCACCATCTATATACCACTATTACATACCACCATCTATATACCACTATTACACACCACCATCTATATACCACTATTACACACCACCAACTAACATCTATATACCACTATTACACACCACCATCTATATACCACTATTACACACCACCATCTATATACCACTATTACACACCACCATCTATATACCACTATTACACACCACCATCTATATACCACGACTACACACCACCATCTATATACCACTATTACACACCACCAACTACCATCTATATACCACTATTACATACCACCAACTATATACCACTATTACACACCACCATCTATATACCACTATTACATACCAACAACTAACATCTATATACCACTATTACATACCACCATCTATATACCACTATTACACACCACCATCTATATACCACTATTACACACCACCATCTATATACCACTATTACACACCACCATCTATATACCACTATTACACACCACCATCTATATACCACTATTACACACCACCAACTATATACCACTATTACATACCACCATCTATATACCACTATTACACACCACCATCTATATACCACTATTACACACCACCATCTATATACCACTATTACACACCACCATCTATATACCACTATTACATACCACCATCTATATACCACTATTACACACCACCATCTATATACCACTATTACACACCACCAACTATATACCACTATTACACACCACCATCTATATACCAACTATATACCACTATTACACACCACCATCTATATACCACTATTACATCTACATCTGTATACCACTATTAACCACCACCATCTATATACCACTATTACACACCACCATCTATATACCACTATTACACACCACCATCTATATACCACTATTACACACCACCAACTATATACCACTATTACACACCACCATCTATATACCACTATTACACACCACCATCTATATACCACTATTACACACCACCATCTATATACCACTATTACACACCACCATCTATATACCACTATTACACACCACCATCTATATACCACTATTACACACCACCATCTATATACCACTATTACACACCACCATCTATATACCACTATTACACACCACCATCTATATACCACTATTACACACCACCATCTATATACCACTATTACACACCACCATCTATATACCACTATTACATACCACCATCTATATACCACTATTACATACCACCAACTATATACCACTATTACACACCACTATCTATATACCACTATTACACACCACCATCTATATACCACTATTACACACCACCATCTATATACCACTATTACACACCACCATCTATATACCACTATTACACACCACCATCTATATACCACTATTACATACCACCATCTATATACCACTATTACACACCACCATCTATATACCACAATCTATATACCACTATTACACACCACCATCTATATACCACTATTACATACCACCATCTATATACCACTATTACACACCACCATCTATATACCACTATTACACACCACCATCTATATACCACTATTACACACCACCAACTAACATCTATATACCACTATTACATACCACCATCTATATACCACTATTACACACCACCATCTATATACCACCATCTATATACCACTATTACACACCACCATCTATATACCACTATTACACACCACCAACTAACATCTATATACCACTATTACACACCACCATCTATATACCACTATTACACACCACCATCTATATACCACTATTACACACCACCATCTATATACCACTATTATATACCACCATCTATATACCACTATTACACACCACCATCTATATACCACTATTACATACCACCATCTATATACCACTATTACACACCACCAACTATATACCACTATTACACACCACCATCTATATACCACTATTACACACCACCATCTATATACCACTATTACACACCACCATCTATATACCACTATTACACACCACCATCTATATACCACTATTACACACCACCATCTATATACCACTATTACACACCACCATCTATATACCACTATTACACACCACCAACTAACATCTATATACCACTATTACACACCACCATCTATATACCACTATTACACACCACCATCTATATACCACTATTACACACCACCATCTATATACCACTATTACATACCACCATCTATATACCACTATTACACACCACCAACTAACATCTATATACCACTATTACACACCACCATCTATATACCATCTATATACCACTATTACACACCACCATCTATATACCACTATTACACACCACCAACTATATACCACTATTACACACCACCATCTATATACCACTATTACACACCACCATCTATATACCACTATTACACACCACCAACTATATACCACTATTACACACCACCATCTATATACCACTATTACACACCACCATCTATATACCACTATTACACACCACCATCTATATACCACTATTACACACCACCATCTATATACCACTATTACACACCACCAACTATATACCACTATTACACACCACCATCTATATACCACTATTACACACCACCATCTATATACCACTATTACATACCACCATCTATATACCACTATTACACACCACCATCTATATACCACTATTACACACCACCAACTATATACCACTATTACACACCACCATCTATATACCACTATTACACACCACCATCTATATACCACTATTACACACCACCATCTATATACCACTACTACACACCACCATCTATATACCACTATTATATACCACCATCTATATACCACTATTACACACCACCAACTAACATCTATATACCACTATTACATACCACCATCTATATACCACTATTACACACCACCATCTATATACCACTATTACACACCACCATCTATATACCACTATTACACACCACCATCTATATACCACTATTACATACCACCATCTATATACCACTATTACACACCACCATCTATATACCACTATTACATACCACCATCTATATACCACGACTACACACCACTATCTATATACCACTATTACATACCACCATCTATATACCACTATTACACACCACCATCTATATACCACTATTACACACCACCATCTATATACCACTATTACATACCACCATCTATATACCACTATTACATACCACCAACTAACATCTATATACCACTATTACACACCACCATCTACCATCTATATACCACTATTACACACCACCATCTATATACCACTATTACATACCACCAACTAACATCTATATACCACTATTACATACCACCATCTATATACCACTATTACACACCACCATCTATATACCACTATTACATACCACCATCTATATACCACTATTACACACCACCATCTATATACCACTATTACATACCACCATCTATATACCACTATTACATACCACCATCTATATACCACTATTACACACCACCATCTATATACCACTATTACACACCACCATCTATATACCACTATTACACACCACCATCTATATACCACTATTACATACCACCATCTATATACCACTATTACACACCACCATCTATATACCACTATTACACACCACCAACTAACATCTATATACCACTATTACACACCACCATCTATATACCACTATTACACACCACCATCTATATACCACTATTACACACCACCATCTATATACCACTATTACACACCACCATCTATATACCACGACTACACACCACCATCTATATACCACTATTACACACCACCAACTACCATCTATATACCACTATTACATACCACCAACTATATACCACTATTACACACCACCATCTATATACCACTATTACATACCAACAACTAACATCTATATACCACTATTACATACCACCATCTATATACCACTATTACACACCACCATCTATATACCACTATTACACACCACCATCTATATACCACTATTACACACCACCATCTATATACCACTATTACACACCACCATCTATATACCACTATTACACACCACCAACTATATACCACTATTACATACCACCATCTATATACCACTATTACACACCACCATCTATATACCACTATTACACACCACCATCTATATACCACTATTACACACCACCATCTATATACCACTATTACATACCACCATCTATATACCACTATTACACACCACCATCTATATACCACTATTACACACCACCAACTATATACCACTATTACACACCACCATCTATATACCAACTATATACCACTATTACACACCACCATCTATATACCACTATTACATCTACATCTGTATACCACTATTAACCACCACCATCTATATACCACTATTACACACCACCATCTATATACCACTATTACACACCACCATCTATATACCACTATTACACACCACCAACTATATACCACTATTACACACCACCATCTATATACCACTATTACACACCACCATCTATATACCACTATTACACACCACCATCTATATACCACTATTACACACCACCATCTATATACCACTATTACACACCACCATCTATATACCACTATTACACACCACCATCTATATACCACTATTACACACCACCATCTATATACCACTACTACACACCACCATCTATATACCACTATTATATACCACCATCTATATACCACTATTACACACCACCAACTAACATCTATATACCACTATTACATACCACCATCTATATACCACTATTACACACCACCATCTATATACCACTATTACACACCACCATCTATATACCACTATTACACACCACCATCTATATACCACTATTACATACCACCATCTATATACCACTATTACACACCACCATCTATATACCACTATTATATACCACCATCTATATACCACTATTACACACCACCAACTAACATCTATATACCACTATTACACACCACCATCTATATACCACTATTACACACCACCATCTATATACCACTATTACATACCACCATCTATATACCACTATTACACACCACCAACTAACATCTATATACCACTATTACACACCACCATCTATATACCACTATTACATACCACCATCTATATACCACTATTACACACCACCATCTATATACCACTATTACATACCACCATCTATATACCACTATTACACACCACCATCTATATACCACTATTACATACCACCATCTATATACCACTACTACACACCACCATCTATATACCACTATTACATACCACCATCTATATACCACTATTACACACCACCATCTATATACCACTATTACACACCACCATCTATATACCACTATTACATACCACCATCTATATACCACTATTACATACCACCAACTAACATCTATATACCACTATTACACACCACCATCTACCATCTATATACCACTATTACACACCACCATCTATATACCACTATTACATACCACCACTACATCTATATACCACTATTACATACCACCATCTATATACCACTATTACACACCACCATCTATATACCACTATTACATACCACCATCTATATACCACTATTACACACCACCATCTATATACCACTATTACATACCACCATCTATATACCACTATTACATACCACCATCTATATACCACTATTACACACCACCATCTATATACCACTATTACACACCACCATCTATATACCACTATTACACACCACCATCTATATACCACTATTACACACCACCATCTATATACCACTATTACACACCACCATCTACAGTATATACCACCATCTATATACCACTATTACACACCACCATCTATATACCACTATTACACACCACCATCTATATACCACCATCTATATACCACTATTACACACCACCATCTATATACCACTATTACATACCACCATCTAAATACCACTATTACACACCACCATCTATATACCACTATTACACACCACCATCTATATACCACTATTACACACCACCATCTATATACCACTATTACACACCACCATCTATATACCACTATTACATACCACCATCTATATACCACTATTACACACCACCATCTATATACCACTATTACACACCACCATCTATATACCACTATTACACACCACCATCTATATACCACTATTACACACCACCATCTATATACCACTATTACACACCACCATCTATATACCACTATTACATACCACCATCTATATACCACTATTACACACCACCATCTATATACCACTATTACACACCACCAACTATATACCACTATTACACACCACCATCTATATACCAACTATATACCACTATTACACACCACCATCTATATACCACTATTACATCTACATCTGTATACCACTATTAACCACCACCATCTATATACCACTATTACACACCACCATCTATATACCACTATTACATCTACATCTGTATACCACTATTAACCACCACCATCTATATACCACTATTACACACCACCATCTATATACCACTATTACATACCACCATCTATATACCACTATTACACACCACCATCTATATACCACTATTACATACCACCATCTATATACCACTATTACATACCACCAACTAACATCTATATACCACTATTACACACCACCATCTATATACCACTATTACACACCACCATCTATATACCACTATTACACACCACCATCTATATACCACTATTACATCTACATCTATATACCACTATTACACACCACCATCTATATACCACTATTACACACCACCAACCACCATCTATATACCACTATTACATACCACCATCTATATACCACTATTACATCTACATCTGTATACCACTATTAACCACCACCATCTATATACCACTATTACACACCACCATCTATATACCACTATTACACACCACCATCTATATACCACTATTACACACCACCATCTATATACCACTATTACACACCACCATCTATATACCACTATTACACACCACCATCTATATACCACTATTACACACCACCATCTATATACCACTATTACATACCACCATCTATATACCACTATTACACACCACCATCTATATACCACTATTACACACCACCATCTATATACCACTATTACACACCACCATCTATATACCACTATTACACACCACCATCTATATACCACTATTACACACCACCATCTATATACCACTATTACACACCACCATCTATATACCACTATTACACACCACCAACTATATACCACTATTACACACCACCATCTATATACCACTATTACACACCACCATCTATATACCACTATTACACACCACCATCTATATACCACTATTACACACCACCATCTATATACCACTATTACACACCACCATCTATATACCACTATTACACACCACCATCTATATACCACTATTACACACCACCATCTATATACCACTATTACACACCACCATCTATATACCACTATTACACACCACCAACCACCATCTATATAACATCTATATACCACTATTACACACCACCATCTATATACCACTATTACACACCACCATCTATATACCACTATTACATACCACCAACTAACATCTATATACCACTACTACACACCACCATCTATATACCACTATTACATCTACATCTATATACCACTATTACACACCACCATCTATATACCACTATTACACACCACCATCTATATACCACTATTACACACCACCATCTATATACCACTATTACACACCACCATCTATATACCACTATTACACACCACCATCTATATACCACTATTACACACCACCATCTATATACCACTATTACACACCACCATCTATATACCACTATTACACACCACCATCTATATACCACTATTACATACCACCATCTATATACCACTATTACACACCACCATCTATATACCACTATTACACACCACCATCTATATACCACGACTACACACCACCATCTATATACCACTATTACATACCACCATCTATATACCACTATTACATACCACCAACTAACATCTATATACCACTATTACACACCACCATCTATATACCACTATTACACACCACCATCTATATACCACTATTACATACCACCATCTATATACCACTATTACACACCACCATCTATATACCACTATTACACACCACCATCTATATACCACTATTACACACCACCATCTATATACCACTATTACATACCACCAACTATATACCACTATTACACACCACCAACTACCATCTATATACCACTATTACACACCACCATCTATATACCACTATTACATCTACATCTATATACCACTATTACATACCACCATCTATATACCACTATTACACACCACCATCTATATACCACTATTACACACCACCATCTATATACCACTATTACCCACCACTATCTATATACCACTATTACATACCACCATCTATATACCACTATTACACATCACCATCTATATACCACTATTACATACCACCATCTATATACCACTATTACACACCACCATCTATATACCACTATTACACACCACCAACTATATACCACTATTACACACCACCATCTATATACCAACTATATACCACTATTACATACCACCATCTATATACCACTATTACACACCACCATCTATATACCACTATTACACACCACCATCTATATACCACTATTACACACCACCATCTATATACCACTATTACATACCACCAACTATATACCACTATTACACACCACCAACTACCATCTATATACCACTATTACACACCACCATCTATATACCACTATTACATCTACATCTATATACCACTATTACATACCACCATCTATATACCACTATTACACACCACCATCTATATACCACTATTACACACCACCATCTATATACCACTATTACACACCACCATCTATATACCACTATTACATACCACCATCTATATACCACTATTACACACCACCATCTATATACCACTATTACATACCACCATCTATATACCACTATTACACACCACCATCTATATACCACTATTACACACCACCATCTATATACCACTATTACATACCACCATCTATATACCACTATTACACACCACCATCTATATACCACTATTACATACCACCATCTATATACCACTATTACACACCACCATCTATATACCACTATTACATACCACCATCTATATACCACTATTACATACCACCATCTATATACCACTATTACACACCACCATCTATATACCACTATTACACACCACCATCTATATACCACTATTACACACCACCATCTATATACCACTATTACACACCACCATCTATATACCACTATTACACACCACCATCTACAGTATATACCACCATCTATATACCACTATTACACACCACCATCTATATACCACTATTACACACCACCATCTATATACCACCATCTATATACCACTATTACACACCACCATCTATATACCACTATTACATACCACCATCTATATACCACTATTACACACCACCATCTATATACCACTATTACACACCACCATCTATATACCACTATTACACACCACCATCTATATACCACTATTACACACCACCATCTATATACCACTATTACATACCACCATCTATATACCACTATTACACACCACCATCTATATACCACTATTACACACCACCATCTATATACCACTATTACACACCACCATCTATATACCACTATTACACACCACCATCTATATACCACTATTACACACCACCATCTATATACCACTATTACATACCACCATCTATATACCACTATTACACACCACCATCTATATACCACTATTACACACCACCAACTATATACCACTATTACACACCACCATCTATATACCAACTATATACCACTATTACACACCACCATCTATATACCACTATTACATCTACATCTGTATACCACTATTAACCACCACCATCTATATACCACTATTACACACCACCATCTATATACCACTATTACATCTACATCTGTATACCACTATTAACCACCACCATCTATATACCACTATTACACACCACCATCTATATACCACTATTACATACCACCATCTATATACCACTATTACACACCACCATCTATATACCACTATTACATACCACCATCTATATACCACTATTACATACCACCAACTAACATCTATATACCACTATTACACACCACCATCTATATACCACTATTACACACCACCATCTATATACCACTATTACACACCACCATCTATATACCACTATTACATCTACATCTATATACCACTATTACACACCACCATCTATATACCACTATTACACACCACCAACCACCATCTATATACCACTATTACATACCACCATCTATATACCACTATTACATCTACATCTGTATACCACTATTAACCACCACCATCTATATACCACTATTACACACCACCATCTATATACCACTATTACACACCACCATCTATATACCACTATTACACACCACCATCTATATACCACTATTACACACCACCATCTATATACCACTATTACACACCACCATCTATATACCACTATTACACACCACCATCTATATACCACTATTACATACCACCATCTATATACCACTATTACACACCACCATCTATATACCACTATTACACACCACCATCTATATACCACTATTACACACCACCATCTATATACCACTATTACACACCACCATCTATATACCACTATTACACACCACCATCTATATACCACTATTACACACCACCATCTATATACCACTATTACACACCACCATCTATATACCACTATTACACACCACCATCTATATACCACTATTACACACCACCATCTATATACCACTATTACACACCACCATCTATATACCACTATTACACACCACCATCTATATACCACTATTACACACCACCATCTATATACCACTATTACACACCACCATCTATATACCACTATTACACACCACCATCTATATACCACTATTACACACCACCATCTATATACCACTATTACACACCACCAACCACCATCTATATAACATCTATATACCACTATTACACACCACCATCTATATACCACTATTACACACCACCATCTATATACCACTATTACATACCACCAACTAACATCTATATACCACTACTACACACCACCATCTATATACCACTATTACATCTACATCTATATACCACTATTACACACCACCATCTATATACCACTATTACACACCACCATCTATATACCACTATTACACACCACCATCTATATACCACTATTACACACCACCATCTATATACCACTATTACACACCACCATCTATATACCACTATTACACACCACCATCTATATACCACTATTACACACCACCATCTATATACCACTATTACACACCACCATCTATATACCACTATTACATACCACCATCTATATACCACTATTACACACCACCATCTATATACCACTATTACACACCACCATCTATATACCACGACTACACACCACCATCTATATACCACTATTACATACCACCATCTATATACCACTATTACATACCACCAACTAACATCTATATACCACTATTACACACCACCATCTATATACCACTATTACACACCACCATCTATATACCACTATTACATACCACCATCTATATACCACTATTACACACCACCATCTATATACCACTATTACACACCACCATCTATATACCACTATTACACACCACCATCTATATACCACTATTACATACCACCAACTATATACCACTATTACACACCACCAACTACCATCTATATACCACTATTACACACCACCATCTATATACCACTATTACATCTACATCTATATACCACTATTACATACCACCATCTATATACCACTATTACACACCACCATCTATATACCACTATTACACACCACCATCTATATCCACTATTACCCACCACTATCTATATACCACTATTACATACCACCATCTATATACCACTATTACACATCACCATCTATATACCACTATTACACACCACCATCTATATACCACTATTACACACCACCATCTATATACCACTATTACACACCACCACTATATACCACTATTACAACCACCACTATATACCAATAAACCACCAACACATCTATATACCACTATTACACACCACCATCTATATACCACTATTACACACATCTATATACCACTATTACAACACCACTATATACCACTATACACCACCATCTATATACCACTATTACACACCACCATCTATATACCACTATTACACACCACCATCTATATACCACTATTACATCTACATCTATATACCACTATTACATACCACCATCTATATACCATCTATATACCACTATTACACACCACCATCTATATACCACTATTACATACCACCATCTATATACCACTATTACATACCACCATCTATATACCACTATTACACACCACCATCTATATACCACTATTACACACCACCATCTATATACCACTATTACACACCACCATCTATATACCACTATTACATACCACCATCTATATACCACTATTACATACCACCATCTATATACCACTATTACACACCACCATCTATATACCACTATTACATACCACCATCTATATACCACTATTACATACCACCATCTATATACCACTATTACACACCACCATCTATATACCACTATTACACACCACCATCTATATACCACTATTACATACCACCATCTATATACCACTATTACACACCACCATCTATATACCACTATTACATACCACCATCTATATACCACTATTACACACCACCATCTA